>NC_088864.1:40902068-41093994 GCF_032884065.1 Artemia franciscana | reverse complement strand
CCTTTGAAAAATGACATCACACTATCAAACATTATGTTCAGGGCTCCGTGGCTTTAGTTTTTATTTTTATTTTTTCCACAGTGATTTTAATTCATCGTGTCAATTCTAATACTTTGCAAACGTTGCAATCACGTATAATCACATATATTACGCTCAAAACATGAAGTATATTATATACCAAAACGGTAAAAATGACTAAAATTATTTCTTAGTTTACGAGTCTCTAAGGGTGAAAACTAAATTTTCCAAGTTAGTGACCACTGTAAAACACTTCACTGAATGACATCAAACAAATGGGAAGGAAGTAAACCAAGTTTTGTGTAAACGTTTTGGAAACTACTGTTTTAAATACATTTCAATATTTTTTCCAGTCAAACGACCACATAAAATGATGAAAAGTAAAAAAACAAAAAAAAAACAAGCAAAGACAATCAAACTAAAGAACACACATAGTTTAGCCGATCTCTTGAGACTCGTGGAGCTTTTATCATATAAGTTATAGAAAGGCTAATGGTGCCACAACTAGATCCTTACTTAGTAACAGAACATGCTCATGCAGAATCCAAGAGTAGCTAGTTGAAACGTTTTGAACGTTGGTAAAGGGAAGTCAGCCCACAACTGCATAATTTTATGTAGATAATAACGTATATTTATCCTCTTTTATTATTTAAATAAAAGAGCGGTGAATTGAATGTACTATAGTAGTATTATATATGCTATATTTTTATTGCTATATTATAGTGTATTTTGTTACTAGAATATTACTTTATTTACTATATTATATTATAATAATATATACTATATTGCTGCTATATATTATAGTATTATGAATGTACTAGAGTATTATTATACGTGACTTTATTTCACGTGGATTTTGTATTATTTTGTTCTTTAGTCTTCGCTTAACATGTGATGTGGTATGCTCCTTACTAGGTTTTAGCAACTGCCGTTACCAAGATGCGCTACTTCGAGTCTACTTGTAATGTTCAAAGGGAGGGAGGCTAGTATTTTACAAAATATGAATCTTTTCTTTTCTTGTTGTATATTGTTATGCCTTATTTTAGACGCAAAGAACAAGTTTAAACTAGCTCTGAATTGAAGCTAAAATTTACGTATCGCAGTTTCTAACTTATATTAGGCCTATCCATGTGACTAACCCTAGAAGTTTTCTAAATTGAAAGTGACTTTCAGAAATGGGTCTGCTACCAAAATCATGGCCGATAGAATTTTTTTTATTACTGAAAACTGTGAGCATTCACGGTTTAGTTGTTTTGTCCGTTGTTTTTGCTTTATTTTTATTGGCAACCTTTATGACGTTCATTTTAACTCTTAACCAACTTTCAATATTGTGGTGTGCTTCCAAGTTTTGCATTGTTATAGAATTCCAAGCAAGGCATATGAAGTAACTTTCAACCCTCCTCCATCAATGGGGGGGTGAGGTGGAGAACACCTTTAAAGTAAAGCTGGTGGTTTGCGTCCTACCTCAATCTTTCAGAGCGCATTACCGACAGGAAAAAAACACCAAGGTAAACAAGTCTCATGGATTTTCAGACATTAGAGGTGAGGGAATTTTTAATCCCTCCCCACTGTCCTTGTTAGAATGTGACTGTTTTGACAGGGGCGATGGGCGGTTGTGCCTTTTACTTGTAGCAGCCCTTGGCTTTGTCTAAAACCAAGTCATTATTACTCCATGAAATTTTAATCTAAAAAAATAACACTTGTTAAGTTGCATAGAGTTGAGTTGAATGAGGGAGAAATTGCACGGCGGTTGAGTTGTAAGAGGGTTCAGTTGCACGAGGATTCAGTTAAAAAGGGGTTCAGTTGCATTGGGGCTGAGTTTTATGAGGATTCAGTTAAATGAATTTGAGCTTAAGGGAGGTTTAATTGCATGAGGGCTCATAAAAATTGATTGTTTGAAGTATATATGCTATTCTGAGCCGCAAAACAAGGGTCAAAATGCTACCGAGTACGATTTTGTGACACCAATCAATCGGTTGATGCTTTATGTAACTTCCCTCGTCTCAAAGTCCATAATGCAGTGCAGTTGGAATTGAAAGTTCTTCCCTTTATTGAGGTTAAAAGTTATTACTGGGCAACCATCCCTCTCCCGTACTCTTTTTTGTCCATGGGCATTCCTGAAATCCCCTATTTCATAGGATCAAAATTTACAAATAGCCTTTTTTCTCAGCATAGTTGCGAGGTCCGATAAAAGTATACGTTTTGAGATGACGTGATCGACGCAGCCTCATGGGCAAGAGCCCCAAGTTATACAAATTGGCAGATGTGATTGGACTGGACATAAGTTGGGCTTTAAAAATGAGTCAAAGCACTTTCGTTTTGATCACTTGAAACTTGTACCTGTTATTCCTGAGAATCCCTATGCACAAAAGTATTTATTCACCTGAAAACGGGGCCCAAAAAAAAAGAGCAAAAATTATTATTATTTTTTTTTACAAACGTCTTGAAACTTATAACCAAATGGGACCGAAAATTATCCCAAGTAACCGTATGAAAACCGAAACATTATGGTATATTTTTAATTAATTTCTCCTTTATATTTTTACTTCTGTATTCATGTCGGGCTTATTTTATCTTTGTTACTGTGTATTATATACCAATCTTTTTATACTTCAAACACTAACACTGACACTGAATTAAACGAGTTTAACTTCCCTCCCCTTGACCCAAGGGGAGGGAAGCCTCCCCTTTACCATCTTAGTTATGGCTAGCGTTTGCCTAGAGAATTATTTTAATCCCACAAGTTGGTATTGAATTTTATTATTTAAAAAAGGCGATACCGATCAAACAGCATGACATGTTGCACGAGGGCTCAGTTACGGGAATCGAGTCAGCAGGGGGTTTGAGTTACAATGGAACACTGTGAAATAAATTCACATGATGTTTTTCAAAAAGAGCGAAAACCTGTATATTTTCTGGCGAGTCGAGCAATTTGAAGAATGTTGTTAGAATCATTTGAACTACTGAAAAGTAATTTATTAATGGATTTTGAATAACTTTTCTCCCTCAAAGTAATCAATCTGAACTTTTTGCTCGCCTTTTTATTTACTGATCTATTTTCTTTGAATCACCATTAAAATAGTGTTTAAATGGTTCATGAATGATTTGTTTCAGAATTGATGTTTTTCTTATGGAAGAAAGTATTCCGTCTTTACTTTAAACACTTTTGTCGGCCGAGATTTGAAGTGAGTGTGTTCTCGATATCATAAACTTTCTTCTATAGAATCTAAGGCATGTTTTCATAATAACTAAAATTATTTCTAGCAATTTTAAAAACCAAATATGTTTTCTCAAGCTAGCAGAAAATTATTGTGGTGAAGTTCCTGCTGAGATCTGCCAAGAGATAGATATTAATTATTGATTACTTTTAATTAACTCTAAACAGTGATGGTACATGGTACTTCACTCAAAACAGTACAACAGTCTAACAACAGTCTAACAACAGTACAAGGCACTTGCTCTAGGCAACAAGGTACAGGAAAAGTGTCCCACCAGATTAAAGGTACAAGATACAACTTAAAGCCATAATAATTACGTATGCTTATATTAATCAAAACAATCCAAAATTCTGGCAAAGACCAGGGGTAAAAGAAATTTAGAGCAAAAAGGAGGACGAAGGTCCCAGGCAACTATTGCTTATATTTGATATGCATAGTCACACTTCCTACCTCAAAACAGGGATTCTCAGTTTCCTCTTTTAACCTGCATATCCTGCAGCTCTGGTTTTAGAGCAAAAAGGAAGACGAAGGTCCAAGGCAAGTGTTGCTTATATTTGATATGTATAGTCACACATCTTACCTCAAAACAGGGGTTCTCAGTTTCCTCTTTTAACCTCCATACCCTGCAGCTCTGGTTTTAGAGCAAAAAGGAAAACGAAAGGTCCAAGGCAACTACTGCTTATATTTGATATGCATAGTCACACTTCCTACCTCAAAACAGGGATTCTCAGTTTCCTCTTTTAACCTGCATATCCTGCAGCTCTGGTTTTAGAGCAAAAAGGAAGACGAAGGTCCAAGGCAAGTGTTGCTTATATTTAATATGTATAGTCACACATCTTACCTCAAAACAGGGGTTCTCAGTTTCCTCTTTTAAACTCCATACCCTGCAGCTCTGGTTTTAGAGCAAAAAGGAAAACAAAGGTCCAAGGCAATTGTTGCTTATATTTGATATGCATAGTCACACTTCCTACCTCAAAACAGGGATTCTAAGTTTCCTCTTTTAACCTGCGTATCCTGCAGCTCTGGTTTTAGAGCAAAAAGGAAGACGAAGGTCCAAGGCAAGTGTTGCTTATATTTGATATGTATAGTCACACATCTTACCTCAAAACAGGGGTTCTCAGTTTCCTCTTTTAACCTCCATACCCTGCAGCTCTGGTTTTAGAGCAAAAAGGAAAACGAAGGTCCAAGGCAAGCCAAATTGTGTCTATTTATTTATTTTAATAAAATCAAATTCTGACTAGAATAGATTAGTACGTTATTACCATCAGTTACTATTGAATTTCTCATCCATTTTATCAACAATTTTCTACTTCCAGGGATGGTCTTACAAATTAGAAGCAACATTCATAGAAATTTACAATGAAACTATAAGAGACTTGCTGGGAAACACCGGAGCTACGCCAGAAATTAGAATGGTCGCTTCTAACTCGAAAGAAGTTTATATATCCAACACTCAAAAGCACGAAGTGAAAAGTGTTTCTGAGGTTTACAGGTAGTTTGTTTTTGCCATATTCTTTGAATGGTTTAATTATTTCTGAAATACCTTTAGCCATTGAGGCTAAAATAGCGAACTTAATTTTAAGGTGCTTTTACTGAGCATTCCGAGAGAGGAAAGGGCAGAATTCTTGGAAAAGGGATTTGTGTCAGATAGTCTTTTAAAAAAAAAAGGCTAATGACCATTTTAACAACCTACAAAAAGTTTAGAATAAATGAATTCGCTTACTCAACCCAATAAAACAGTTCTATAAGATAATATGCTCTCAGTGGAGAGCTAGGCTTGTACTTGTTGGATCAAACGGACATTTGAATTTATCTCATAAACACGAAGAAAAAGTAAATAAATAAATAAAACCAAAAACGACAAAATTAAAAAAAGAATTGATTGGACAAGATAAGGAATACTGTAAGTGCCAGGTGGCTCCAACATGGGCAAACAACCAAAAAAATATATATTCTATATATATATCTCTTATACGTTCGAAGTCTAAAGTATCCAAGAAAGAAATAATTTGTTTGTCTCCAATACAGTTTTCAGTTCAACTAATTACGGAAAGAAAAAGTTCAAGTATTCTCACTGCTTTATTTTGAAGTATAGGTATTCGTTTTATTTGTATCCAAAAGGCTTTTAGACATTAGTTTAAATGAGATGCAGTCAAAGAGTGATAAATTATTTTTAAACCTCAAATGGAAAAATGCGTTTTACAAAATGCGTAGACTCAAGATTTTGCAGTTTTCGCATATAAGTGGTGAATGTGAATCCGAAATTGTAGAAGTTAGTTAAGAAGTAACTCCCCCTCCACCGCCCTAAATGGTGGCATGATTCGACCCTACAGATCATATGTTCATACGTTTGGAGTTTATGGTGTGAAATTTCTTAAAAATCACATTTTGAACGATTGCAACACATAATTTCACAAAACTTAGCAATGTGCTATCGGTGACAAATCCTTTGTTAACTAAGCTTGTTATTAAAATAAAATTTTGAATCAAGGTAAACGCTTCCCTCTCTATAAGAGACAGAGCTATATTATCTGCAAATAGGATCACAAGGCTGTTTTTCTCCTTCAACCATCGCAAATAATTATTGATAGACACTAAGAATAAAAATGAACATAATACAGAGCCCTGTGGAACACCGATATCTGAATTTTCACCCATACTCGACAAATGACCACCAACTTCCATCACGATTTGTAACCGCGAAGATAAGATTTGTTATTTTTAGTCCCTTCACCCGTATACCTGTATTTCTCATTTCTTTCAAAAGATTGATTAGAGCATCAAATGCTTTTTAAGATAAAAGAATAACATCAATGCATGGTAATTACTATCTAAGCAGTGACTTAGTGAAAGAGCTGCAACTGCTTATAAATAAATTTGCCTAAACATGAAGAAATCCTTTCTTCTAAGATAAGCTATAGAAACTTAAGACTTGTGAATATTGGTTAGGTTCGGAATTATCAGGCTACAACTTCTGTATATTAAGGTTGGAATGATGGATGCCTAGCTGGTTTTTTTCAAATTTTTATTGAAAGTAATAGTTACGTGCGTGAGTTTAATACTAGGAATTATTGTTTAAATAAAATTCTGTTCAAAAATTTAGTTTAAAATTTTCTTCATAACTTTAGACAGATGTGAACAAAATGTCAAAACTTATGTCCTTTTTTATGTAATGGTATTACACGTGAAAGTTTCCATTGACTAGGAAATGTACCTGGGCGAATGCATGAATTAGATCTGTAATATTTTGTAGCATGGTAGTTGAAAATTCATTATACGCCAACGACCAATTGTCAGTAAACTTCCAAAGTTCTTTAAAAGTTACCGGTGTTATAGCTTCTCGCGCTTCAACTTCTGTACCATTCATATCAGGTAGCGCCTCAGAATGAAATTAAATAAAAAAACAACTTTTTTTAACGGAAAGTAAAGAGCAATATTAAAACTTAAAACGAGCAGAAATTACTTCGTATATGAAAGGGGCTGCTTCCTCATCAACGCCCCGCTCTTTACGCTAAAGTTTGACTCTTTCTCTTAACTCTACTTTTCAAAACTATTAAACCTCCATTTTTTTTTTAGAGCTTTAGTTACTATTGAGCCGGGTCGCTCCTTACAACAGTTCGTTACCAGGAACTGTTTGACATGTTTTGTTTCTTCCAATTTTGTCTTTAATGGAACTTCAAGTGTTCCTTGGGGAATAAGAATTTCAACAAGATTTTTCGTTTAGCAAGTTTTCACTCCATCTAAGAACAGTGGTGGTTCTAGGCATGGGCAGCTGCCCCCCCCCCCCAGCTTTTCTGACACTAAATTCCTTTTATTTTATCTTTTTACACCTCTATGGTACACCTTGCCACCCCCCGGTTTGTGAGGTCTAAAACTGCTACTATCTAATAATCCTCACGAGCTAATTCGTGTAATTTTCAAAACGTGTTATATTTTCGATGTTACATATAATTTTAACTTTTTATGAATGATTTATCCAATCAATGGTTCTCGATAGTGGTTCATTTATCCGAGATTTTTCAGGATTCTTACTGCTCTAATTGATTTTTGGACCAACCAGATTAATTTTCTCGTTTGGAATGTAATAAAATTTGTCTAATTTAGGTTTGGTTCCTTCTCGTTAATTATGGAATTCCAATCAATATATCCAGCTCTTGTTTTAAATTTTTATGTGAAAAGTCTACGCCATGTTTGATTTTGCCCCATGCGGGAAATCAACGTTAGAATCAAACATAATTATGCAACCGTCAGATGAGACATTGGGAATAACATACGTAGTGAGATTTTTACGAATTTATAAATTTTATAAAAAAAGTTGAAAAATTCAAAGTTTTATTAATTTGGGAAACTGGCTTGAGAACTGCTCTATTTCACAGAAAACATGCTGGGTTTAACTGTGCGATAGAGGTCATTCTAAAGATTAAACCTTTCAATAAATTCTAATACGATGTGTTGTCAAAAACTTTCTAGATCAGTTCAGTTATTAAATTATTTTTATTTAATTTTAGTGTTACATTTACTATTATTATATACATTATTATATTCTGAATCAACATTGAATTCACACATCATTAATGAAAGAATCGTTAATGCTCGCTGCAACATATCTTCCAAATCGTTTTGAATCCCATCTGGCTAAATAATGGACTAAGATAAGAAAATAATAACGTTAGTTTTTAGTTATAGCGAAGAGATAATTATGTTCATTCACTTGTTTTCTTCTAATCAGTTACAGTCCCTGTATATTATTATTATGTGGTTGTATTATTAAAATGGTCTATTTTGTCCCTCTTGTTATGAAAAAATTAAGGAGTTATAAAAAAATTATGGTGTTACTTTATTATTATAATTTTTTATTATTATTATTATTATTAAATCGACATTGAATTCACACATCATCAAGAAAGAACCGTTAAAGCTCGTTGCAATATATCTTCCAAATAATTTTTTAATTCCACCTGGCTAAATAATGAACGTTTTTTAACGTAAGTTAAATAATTTAAGTTTTCTGTTTTTTGTGGGTCATTCCATAGCTTTTTTTTAGCATTCAATCTCTTAGTTTAGTCATAGCTTTTTACTTTTTGGAATATTCTTTTAAAGCCATTATTTATACCAAAAGAAAAAAAAAATATGTTGTTTGGTTGTGGACTTTTTGTGTTGTTTGGTTGAGACAAGTTTAGCGTTTGAAAAGGTTTTTATGTAGATCTGGAACTGGAGTTTACAGTATTGGTTAGTGTGTATTCTTTCAAAAATTGTAAGAAAAACTTTAAAAAAAGAAAAATGTTATTCATTCTTTCTTTTTAAGAAATTTTTAGTTCCTAGGTCAAGAAATTCATGATGAATTATCAACTTGGTCTAAAAGACTATTCGTCTGGACGCCTTAACTTCAAATTAACCTTTCCCGCTTTCTCCTCCTCAAATGCCCAGAATGCAGCCACTTATGTGAACTATAGTTCCATTTATTTTTTATTTCCATGTTGTACAAAATGCAATCCTAAAAATCTAGCTTTTAGTAAAAGGTCTGTGTCTCTTAAAAAAAAAAAAAAAAAATGGTCTCACCGCTTTTGTTAAAATTAGCATTGACTAATATTCGATCTCTATCCTAATTACTTTAATAAAGTAAAATTCCAAGCTTGTCCAAGCCTAAGTTAGATCATGTCAAATTAACATGCATAAATTGGCATGTGTGATTTTTTCGTCTTGTTTTGTCTTTATTTATATGTTAATTTATATTATTTTATTGAGTCTTATTTTATGAGTGGGAATGCGTAATAATATTCAACTGCAGTTTCCACTAATGAAATCCAGGGGCTTTCTCATTTCTATATTTGAATCCGAACCAGTGGCGTAATTTCGTCTAAATCCTGGATGGGCAAAGTTGGAGACGATTTCCAAAATAAAGTGAAAATGACAGTGAAAACTGAAAAATGATGCGTATATTACCATAAAGGTAAAGATATACTAAAGAAAACTGACCTGTTTCGGTGGATACTTGAATTATGCAGGCTTACCTTAGTTTTGACAATATTTTGGTAGAATCTCATCTGGGGGAGGGAATAAGCTGAGGTCTTGGGGATGCAAACTTGGATCTGCGAGGGGTAGTTGTCCCCCAGCCCCTTAGCAAATTACGTCCCTGGTCTGAGCATAGTGACCTTACGTCTTACTATTAAATAGTCCATGGTAAGAACTGTGAAGTAAGGAGCGATTCTTGTCGACAACAACTGAAACAGAAAAGGACTGTTTTCACAAAACATCCCCAACAACTGTATGATTCTTTCCACTAGGATTAATTAGGTCATGTTACTTATCGTAGCCATGCTCTTATTTCACGCATTTTATTATTGATAAAATTGTTAAACCCGTTAGAAGTTTCATCTTTAGTCCAGAGATAGTTAATTACATTGGAAAATTCTAATCTTCTCTCCCTTTTTAAGCACCTTCTGCAAAATCCCCAAAATACACCCTTTCCCACAATATAGGTGCTGAAAGGATAAGTAACAATCCTCTTTTGGTGAAAACGGTGTTTCACTAGGGAACGTCTTTTGTAGGGTAGCGTTGGTTTTTAAATATTACACCATAATGGACTTAGGACTTTAATGGACTTTGGTTAAACTTTGGTGTGAGGTACAGGGTGTTTGGGAGGTACCCCCTCCCTCATATTTGTAACGATTTCTGTTCATTTTGAGCTTTGGTGTTGCTCCTTACTTTCAGTTGATTTTTTTTTAATTTAATTTCTGATTGTCAAATAATGCCGAGAAATTCGACTCCTCCTCTGGGGAAAAAATATCTCCCCCAAAAAAATCCTCCATGGAGAGTTCCTTCTATGCAAAATCCTGCTCCTGAACCTCCCCACCCCAGACAATTCCATCCTCGCTTAACACTAATCCCGAAAATTCGGTCTAAAAAATTCTTCTTAGCATACTTTAATTTGAAACCATTTTTGAGATCATGATGAATATCGCCCCTCTGTAGAATTTTTTCCAGAACACCTCTCCCCCTCCCGCGGAAATTTGTTCCCGTAAAAAATACCCCCGAGAGAAAGATTTCCCCTTGGAGAATTCTCCCGCGGGAAATCCTCCATCCAAGAAAAATTCTCTAGACTATTCAAACCCCACTGAAAATTTCTCCCCAACAAATATCCTGCAACATCTCTACATGTAAAATTGGGTCGGCAAAGAGAAAGTAAGAAAAATCAAAAGAATTTCGTATAGGAATTTTGGCAAATTCCTAAGTGTAAAATTCTCCCTGGAAAGTTCAGCCCCAGAAACTTCCCTTTCATGGAAAATTCTCATAGTGGAAAATAATCTCCCCCCCCCCTAATGGAAAAATTCCCAACCCCCCTCTTGCGAAAAAATATGTGTGTATTTCTCAATAGCAAATACTATACGCAAGCTATGTGCAAATTTCACAACTTACAGCCCTTCCTCAGGGGCTGTGAGGGGGGTCATATTATCCCTAAAGACGTTTGTTCTTGGACTTTTTGACTATGCCGAAAAAATTGTTACAATAAAATTGATGAATGTTATATATTTGGGATCAGCGCAAGAGGCCAATTCTTTTGTTCTTTTGATATATCTATTTGTATCAAGATACCGTATTTTAGAGTTTCGGTTACTATTGAACCGAGTCGCTCCTTATTTACAGTTCGTTTTCACTAATTACATATATATATATATATATATATATATATATATATATATATATATATATATATATATATATATATATATATATATATATATATATATATATATATATATATATATATATATATATATATATATATATATATATATATATATATATATATATATATATATATATATATATATATATATATATATATATATATATATATATATATATATATATATATAGCCTCTGCTAGCTAAAAGCCAATGGAATCCGTACGTGATTGAGAGAATTAGCTTATTAAGATCAAACAGTTCGTGGTAACGAACTGTAGTATGGAGCGACCTGGCTCAATAGTAACTGAAACTCTAAAAATGAAACTTTGATACCAATAGTTACATTAAAAGAATCACATTTTATTACTGATTTTAAATATATAAGTTTCATCAAGTTTAGCTTTACCCATTAAAAGTTACGAGCCTGAGAAAATTTGCCTTATCTTAGAAAATAGGGGAAGACACCCCTTAAAAGTGGTAGAATCTTAATGAAAGTCACACCAACAGATTCAGCGTAACGCCCCGCTCTTTACGCCAAAGTTTTTTACTGTTTCAAAAAGTAGAGTTGGGAGAAAGAGTCAAACTTTAGCGTAAAAAGCAGGGCTTTGAGGAGGGAACAACCCCTTCATACACAGAGTAATTTCTATTCGTTTTAAGTTTTAATATCGCTCCTTACTTTCAGTTTTAAAAAAAATAGTTTTTTTTTTTATTTAATCTTTCTAAAGACGGTTAGAGGTTTTAACCAGCTTCCTTATTCAGACCTAATCAGACGACTGCACCCAAAAGTGACAACTGCCAGAGCCATATCTGGTGTATGTGATATGATGACAATTGTGTATGCCTGTCGCCCTTAAAATAGCTATCAAAATCGTATTCCTCAACGTTTTAGCTTCATTTGTTAATACGATTATAAAGAGTAGATATAATTGAAAAAAAAATCTATGAATTATCTTTAATCAAGGCGAAGTCAATTATATCCTCCTTCTTCATAGAGCCAATCTAGTTACCCCTGAGTAACGGGGGATAAAATTTGCGTCTCGACTGCACTTGACACCCAACAGCGTTATTTTTGGTGTAATATTTAATTTATCTTTAACGTAAGTTCCTTAGTACACCAAATTATCAAACAGTTCGTGGTAACGAACTGTAGTAAGGAGCGAACCGGCTCAATAGTAACCGAAACTCGAAAAAAAACGGAATTTCGATACCAATAGTTAAATCAAAAGAATCGCGTTTTAATGCTGATTTTAAATATATAAGTTTCATCAAGTTTAGTTTTACCCATCAAAAGTTACGTGCCTGAGAAAATTTGCCTTATTTTAGAACATAGGGGGACACCTCGTAAAAGCGATAGAATCTTAACGAAAATCACGCAATCAGATTCAGCGTATCAGAGAACCCCACAGTAGAAGTTTCAAGCTCCTATCTACAAAAATTTGGAATTTTGTATTTTTTGCCACAAGACAGATCATCGATGCATGTTTATTTGTTCGTTTGTTTTTTTTTTTTTGTTTTTTTTTTTCTTTTTTCTTTCCAGGGTTGATCGTTTCGACCCAGTGGTCCTAGAATGTCGCGAGAGGGCTGATTCTAATGGGAAATAAAAGTGCTAGTGTCATTTTTAAGGGACCAAAAAATTGGAGGGCACCTTGGCCCCCCTCCACACTTATTTTTTCCCAAAGTCACCGGATCAAAATTCTGAGATAGCCCTTTTATTCAGCATAGTCGAAAGACCTAATCACTGTCTTTGGGGACGACTTACTCCCCCACTGTCCGCGTGGGAGGGGCTGTAAGTTACAAACTCTGACCAGTCTTCACATTATTTGGACGTGTACAGACGTTTTCAGGGGGATTTTTTGGTTAGGGGGAGGGGATAAGGATATGTGGGGAGCTTTCCAGGGAGAAATTTGTCACGGGGGAAGAGAATTTCAATGAAGGGGGCGCAGGATTTTCTAGGATTTATAAAAAAATGAAAAAATAAATATAAAAAAGTTTGTTCCATTGAAAGTAAGGAGCTGCATTAAAACTTAAAACGAACATAAATTATTACACATATAAGGGGTTCACCTCATCCTAATTTCTCGCTCTTTACACTAAAGTATTTTTAGTAATTTCAACCATTTATTCTACGGCCTTTGGGATTCAAGGGTCATTCTTAAGGAATTGGGACGCAATTTAAGCTTTAGTGTAAAGAGAGAGGTATTGACGAGGGGGAGAACCCCCTCATACACGTAGTAAAAATATGCGAATATAGAAGTTCGTTACGTAAGTTAATGCGTAAGTTACGTATATTTTTACTTATAAAAACGTTCGGAAAAAATTTAAAGTTTTAGTTGCCTTTTTAACCAAAAAATCGGAGGGTAACTAGACATCCTCCCTCGCTCCTTTTTTTCTCAAAATCATCCGATCAAAACTGTGAGAAAGCCATTTAGCCAAAAAAATAAATTAACATGCAAATTTCGTTTTAGTTATTCATGTGCAGAGAGCCAAAATCAAAACATGCATCAATTTAAAAAAGGTTCAGAAATTAAATAAAAAAACAAGTTTTTTTTTTAACTGAAAGTAAGGAGCGACATTAAAACTTAAAACGAACAGAAATTACTCCGTATATGAAAGGGGCTGTTCCCTCCTCAACGTCCCGCTTTTTACGCTAATGTTTTTAATTGTTTTAAGAAGTAGAGTTGAGAGAAAGAGTCTAACTTTAGCGTAAAGAGTGGGGCGTTGAGGAGGGAACAGCCCCTTTCATGTACGGAGTAATTTCTGTTTGTTTTAAGTTTTAATCTGGCTCCTTACTTTCAGTTAAAAAAATTTGTTTTTTTTTATTTAATAACATAATAAATCTGTTTAATTATAACACCTTTTTGTCTTTTGTGTTTGTTTGTGTCAGTGGGGTAAAAAATACCGGCCATCTTGTTTGTCTGTGTAAGCTGTAGTTTTGAGAATCAAACAATCCTTTCTGATTATCAAATCTGTTCTGTACATTTTTTCCCTGGTTCTTTTTTACCCATTGAATGTAAAAAAAAAATGTACATTTGTGTTTCGCCTTTCTTAGGGGGAGGGGGATCAATATATTTAAAAATTCGGGTTTGTTTTCCTCTAAAATCACAAACATATTAGATTGCTCTTGTTGTTTTGGTAAAACGGTGTTAGAGTGATTGATTTAAGTAGTTATTCTATACCTAATTGATAATGGTGATTAAGATGTTGCTGTTTAATCTTAATTTCTCAACTTATTGAGAGGCTTCTTCAGACTTGCCATCCATTAGAGTTAAACTCAATATAAACTAAAAAAGTTTATATATGCTAAATATATACATACAATAAACTATAACTCAGTTAAACTGAAAAAAAATTTGGATCTTTATGAAAAACTTGGAACGCACATTTTAAGACGCTCTAGTCACCTTCTCATTACCCAGTATCTAAAATTAGTTTTGCTTTGTTAGAATGCTCTTTATAATTTACGGTCCAAACATTTACTTCTGTTTTTCTTCACCGAAAAGGAAAAAAATACAGCTTTGCATCTCTCTTGGTCGAGAGACCAAGTAATCGAGACACTGAGAGACCGAGTATCGAGGCAATAGTCTGCTCTCTGTAGGTAGCAAATTACTTAGTAATATGATACTTTTTAGACTGAGTGAAGTTATAGACAAAGTTTTAAGAGAAGAACCGTGCGGTTATAGAAAAGATAGAGGATGTGTCGACCAAATTTTTATTTTTAGGTTATTAATTGAGAAGTGCCTTAGTTGTTAAACAAGTTTTACCCTCAGTTTTATAGATTATGATCAAGCGTTTGATTCAGTTGATAGAAAAGCTTTAGCAAAGTTCCTATCCTTGTATGGTATACCAGACAAATACATTAAAGTGATTAGTGCTATGTACGAGAATAACACTGCCGCAGTTAAGGTAGGAAATGAGGCTAGCAGCTTTTGTATTAAATCAGGAATTAAGCAGGGTTGTGTTCTATCCCCCTTTATGTAGGTCATTTTGACGGAGTTTGTCTTAAGGTCTTAAGGAGTATGGGAAAGGCAATGGCAGACCACGGAATCAAATGGGGAGGAAATATTCTCTTGGACTTAGATTATGCTTTTGATTTAAGCATCCTAGATGAAAGTGTGAACAAAATGAATGAACTTTTAGATGTTTTGTGAGTTCAGGGTGCTAGAATAGGTTTGAAAATTAATTTTAAGAAGACTACGTCACTAAGGCTAGGAATAAATAAAGATGAAAAGGTGACGTTGGGTAACGAATAGATTGATCCGGTGGGCAGCTTCTCTTACCTTGATAGTATTATTAGTAAAGACGGTGGGAGCAGTGAAGATGTTAAAAGTAGAAGAGCCAAGGCTCAGGGTGTTTTTTTCACAGTTACAAAAAGTTTGGAAGAATAGGAAGATAAGTCTGTAAACCAAGATTAGGATATTGGATTTACCCTGAAAAATTTATGTATATTTCCCAATAACACATATCATAAGTGAAAAGCATGAGCAAATTGTGTAACGTACAGCCCTTTCCTTGGGGATTAGGGAGGGCCATGTCATCGTCATAAGCATAGTCATTGAATCTTTCAGCTATGCTGAACTAAATGGTAATCTTTAAATTTTGATCGGATGTCTTTTGGGAACAACTGGGCGCGGGAGGGGGGCTAGATGCCTTCTAATCTTTTTGGTCACATACAAAGGGCACTAGAACTTCTTACTTCCGTTTGAATGAAATCCTTCCCGAACTTCTAGTACAATTGGTTTGATATGACCACGCCTGGAAAAAAATAAATAAATAAACACGCATCTGTGAAAAATACAAAATTCTACATTTTTGTTGATTGGAGCTTGTATCCTCTACAGTAGGACTCTCTGATATGTTGAATCTGATGGTATTATTTTCGTTAAGATGACTTGACTTTTGGGGGCGTTTCCCTCCTTCTCAAAAGTCAGATAAATTTTTTGTGTTCGTAGCTTTTGATGGGTAACATTAAAGTTAATTAACTTTATATATTTGGAATTAGCAGAAAAAGACAATTGTTTTTATATATCAATTGCTAACAAAATTCCGTGCTTTAGAGTTTTGGTTACTATTGGGCCGAGTCGCTCCCTGCTTACAGTTCAATACCACAAACTGTTTAAAAGTTGATTTTAAAAAAATGATGGGGCTTCCTCTGTTTGAGGACCTAGAATCTAAATTTTAGGTATCTAAAAAAGTCATATAAAAACCTTTGAATTTGCACAGTAAATCTCTTGTATCTTTAAAGATTATTGAGCATGGCACAGAAGCAGCGAGCAGTGGCGTCTACTGCATGCAATGAAAGGAGCTCACGCTCGCACTCAATATTTCAATTGAAGATTGTTGGTGACAACTCAGCTACAAGCGAAAAAACTCAAGGCATTCTTAGTTTAGTTGATTTAGCAGGGTCTGAGAGGCTCAAAGAAAGTCTGAGTTCTGGAGATAGACTGGTAGAAACGCAGAATATCAATAAGTCTTTGGCTCAACTTGGAAACGTTATTGCTGCTGTTGCAGGAAAGGTATTACATCTTAAATAGTTTATTCTCTATTTATCTTCTTTTTTTCACCTTGCCTGGACTCGGAAGCGTTATCGATGTTATAGTGGAAAGTTCAAGATAGTTTTTTTCATTTATTTTATTTATTTAGCCTATATTTATTATATTTTCTGGAATTTGGGAAATTCAAGGACAACTGTAACATCAAAGGAACGGTATATGCAATTAATTGTTTTCCCTGAAAAAAAAGGAAAATAGTTTCTTTTTTTTCGGTGTCTAAGTTGTTGTTTTTTGTTGTTTTTTTTTACCCTGCTTACTAGGTTTCTTTCGTAAACCAATTCGGCTGGAGAACTGCATTTTTTACAAAAGAAAGTAAAAAAAACCTTTATGCCGTAAATCTGTCGCTCAAAGTCTGTTGACAGAGTGTAAATAAAATATACAAGTCCGTCTATTTCAGTTTTAGTATAAAAAAAAAAACACAAACGATAAACTAGCAATTTAGTATCGGAACTATTTTGCAAATGTTGGCAAAATAATGGTCGTAATTACATAACTACCTTATAACTAGAAATATGCAAATATAAAGTTTCAAAATTAATTATCGGTTTGATTCTCGATAATGTTAAACTCAAGGGACGAGAGATATAGTTAAAACTACCTAAGTTCAATTAATCAAATGGGATGAAGGAAAAAAATTCAATAGGCTGGAGTCATTAACATTAATATTTTTTTTTTTTAATATTTTTGGAGTCATTAATATTAATTTTTATTAATAATAATATTTGTAATTTCTATTTTAGGGTATGTGTAAAGTTGTTGTTCATGTTTTCTGCTTACATATGAAGAATCTGTAATGTAAGTTTTGAAAGAAAAAATGCAATTTTTTTTAGGGAAAGATGATTTAAAGATTTTGGAATCTTCAATAGCTGTGAGAGCCTAATTGAAATTGTTTTAATCTTGTGAGGTCCTGTGAGAGTATGGCAGTTAAAGATATCCCTGTGTCACTTGATTTCATTGAAATAGGCCGATTTCCTTCTTCCTCATTCAGAGATGCAATATCCATTAATTCAACATCAGTAGGGCATCATGGACATCAATTTCATCGTAAACTTAAATATCATCTCCAAGTGCTAACTATTCAGCGCTTGAGGATAGGTTTAAGTCCTTGGGTAGAAGTCCATAACCTGTGTCAGGTTTTTTTTTTTTTTAATGAATAGGAAGAAGTCCACACCATATGTCAGAATTTGTATGTTTCAGTGGCTCTAATAGCTATTCTAAGTCTTCGGTTCCCTTAATTCAGCCTTTCTATAAAAAAAGGTTGTAACAAAAGGTAAGATTGACATTTTTGCAAGGATTATCCATAATGATTATAGTAATCAAAACTGTCGAAGCTGCTACATTTTTTCATTCGAAGCTACATAACATAAAAGTTTTTCTGTGGCATCGAATTGTTAGATTTTGACCAATATTTTTGTCTAAAGGTTGTAATATCGAGGGGAAAAATAAACTTACGCGTTCTAATGGTGATGGGCTATTATATACAATGCAGTTATCCAACAACGAGTGATTTTGCTTTTCATTTTTCAAGCCACTATTAACCGAGATCATAAACTCTGTCGCCATCTATGATTTAGTTTGAACGACAAGTTGTGAGCTCGGATTTTTTTTTCCGTTGTAATAGCGTGGTTGTGTAGGCTTTCGTACAGTGAGTGGTTTCGACATTTGAAATGTGTCTGTCTCACAGGCTAGAAGAAAAGATATTCTATCCTTTCTCAGCCCCCCTCCATCCGAGACGTCGAATTACGATGAGAAATAGAACAAAAAAGAAAAAAACACCATAATAAATAATAAATAAAGATAATAGATAAATATTTTATAATATTATAAAATAATAAATAAAGAATAAGAATGAAAAAAAAACACCCCAGTTTTGACAGTGTCGAATATATACCTTAGGTAATAGTCACTCAGAAAGTTGGTGATATGATTTGTCAGACCATTCCAAATAAATATTAATGCCCATACCGGTACTTTTTCTATAGTCTTTTTAAATGAAATGGTTCGTCGGCTTTTAAAATTTTGAAAGTGACCCTTCGGGTGCTGCAAATCGTTTAATTCTAAGAGAGTGAACAAAGCATTTGGCTTTTTCTTTCAACACGAAACCACAACTAGAATGTTTATACCTCTGCACTGTCGAATGCGCAAAAGCACACTTTAGATGACAAACTAATCTTGACGTGATCATCTTCTTCCTATACTTAACGCACTTCCGGTGACAATATCATCGCTTGATTATCGACAATGTAGGTGGGGAAATAACATGCTATTGAGTGTTTTTTTTTTTTTTTTTTTTTTTTTTTTTTATTATTATTATTATTATTATTCGTGTATAACACGGGTATAACTTCGTGGATAGCATGTTTTGGTAATACTACTCTTTTTATTATAGAAAGAGCATATTCCCTACCGGGATTCCAAGCTGACCCATGCACTCATGAATTCCCTTGGGGGCGGAAACTCAAAAACTCTTATGTTTGTCAACATTTCACCGTTGGAGAAGAACGGCAATGAGAGTCTGAATTCCCTGAATTTTGCTGCCAAAGTGCACAACTGTCATATTGGAGTTGCAACTTCTAAGAAAACTAAAGTTTAATTGCTTCTTTTAATGATGTTACTTGTGCTTGGTAGGTAGTAATTTTTAATGTTAAAGTGCTTACACAGGATAGACAGTCTTTTTATGTTCATTTTACATTTGCATGCTAACATTGTAGGCATTAATGTCAGCACTGCTGCGCCACACTGAAGTCTTTTCATTCGAAATCTTTTATGAGGACGCTATTCTTGTCAAAGTGACTTTTCTTAAATGCTAATTAATATTAGTTTTTTTTTTTTTTTTTTTTTTTTTTTTTTTTTTTTTTTTTTTTTTTTTTTTTTTTTTTAGTGGTTTGTGTTATTATGAGGATAATATATGTTAACGCATTCCAAAAGTCAAAAATTTTGACTTTACATTCAGTAAAGTCAAAACGTTTGAGAAGCATTCTGCAGTAACCTTTCTTCTTTCCTTAACCAAATTGACACTGCAACACCGCCACATTTCTTGTTGGCACGGCAATTAAGCCGACAATCAATAATTACAAAACTTTTGAAGTATAAACTTAGTAATTAAATGAGCCATTTTTTTTATATTATTCCGTATTCAAATCTAGAATAGTAATGTTTTTTGTTGTTGTTTTTCTTAGTTGTCTATATGTGACTAAATTTAAATTTATCTTCGAGTAATAAACTATTTTGCTCTTCAGGTGATTCAAAACTAGATTGCTTCAGACTAAAGCTCGCCGCATGATGTTTGGTGGCGTAGCAGTGTTTTTTTTCTTTGTTAAAAAAAAACTTAATCTAAGCATTTGATTGTTATTTTTGTCTGACTCGTAATGATGCAATTGAATGCCATTTATCAAATTGAAACGCAAGTTTTACTTCTGTTACTTTTTAAGTTTGTATAGAAGATTGAAATTCACTGATTTTGGAATTACATCTTGATAAAAAAAATTTATTTGGGGGGGGGGTAATAATATGATACTTCCACCTGACGTAAATATTGTGTCCAAACGCAAAGATAGCTGTATTCCAATTGTGTTTAGGCTGTTGCATTGGTTCAGAACACTTTTATTGCTTTTCACCAAAAACCACTTGGAGACAATTCAAAATTAGCTCTTCCATTCTTATAGGTGTTTCGATAATCTTGATTAGGGTTTGACCTTATATTGAATTCCTAGTTAGGGTAAAGCAGGGTTGCTACCCCTAGTGATATCACTATTTCTATACTTTATATAGGGATTATTAGTGCTTTTTTATGCTGCCTAGATAAAAAAAATCATTAATTCTGCATATAAATCACTAATTTATTAAATCATAAAGAAAATCAGCAAATCATCCATAAAATTAGTAAAATCGAGCGATTTTTTCACTGAGTGACAACCTTGGGGTAAAGTTTTGTTTTTCAAGTCGAACCGTGAAACATCAATGAAAGTTTATGAGATTTTTCTGGTGAAACATAAAAAGGGCGTTTGATCCCAGGATTAGATTGAATTTTACGGTCATTGGGCACATTTTCCCTTGCAATTACATAGAACAATAATAGGAGCTTATTCTGGGAGTGACCTCGTTCATTAACGAAATGTTAGAAAATTTCACAGAGAGCTGGCCCAATTCTGAGTAGTTGGGGAGCTTAACCTGCCTTCATATGCTAATGATCATTTGTGTTCTAGACACGATAAAAATGCTTTATAACCTCTCTTTACAAATTTAAATGGTTGACTGATTCTGAATGTGTCTTAAGTTTCGAATATCCTCCTGTATTTTAATAATTTTTATGACACTATTTTAGAGCAGTGTTGTCATTTTCTTATTATTGTGTTAATATTGCTATTTACATTAGATTTTAACAAACAAACGAAACTCTGATGTGGGTATGTTTTTTCCAATACTGAGAGAAAGGGCCAAGATATGAGTAAAATATTTATGTAATAAAAAGTGAAGGGCAATTATATGTAGTATAAGTTATAACCTTCCGTAGTTTTTTTTTTTTAATTTTGCAGGACAACCCCCTTTACCTTCGCTCGTAAGTACGGTCCTAATTTCGGCATCAGTCGCTAAAACTCCGTAATTTATTTTTCACAGAACATAATTTTGGTGCCACCATAATAATTGCTGCGTTATCGCCTATAATTATTGGTACTTTTGACTATCATAATCCGAAAAAATTTTGTTCGAAAAACATGTACTTAACATTCTCGTATTTTTGGGAAAAAATTCGTAGGATTATCAGTCTATTTAGGAAATAGTGTTATTTTAGGATTATAAGACTTTTTTGTATTATTGTATTGGTTTTAAACAGAAATAAAGTTTTATCTTGTATTTTCACAGCCTTTTTAAATTTTATTTGGATAGAAGAAAGAATAATTCATTATGTCAGGTTAGGGAAAGTCAAGAAAAGGAAAGCTAAGGTTAATTTTTATTTACACAATTGTTATAATAAAAAAAAAATTCCGCTTTAGCCAACACAGAGCAGCACTCGAGAAAGGGCAGAAATTTTGAAAAATCACTCCCATTAAACTGAAATCATCCCAGGTATATAGTCCTGTGGTGGCGCAGTGGATTTGACCTTAGCTTGGTAATACGGGACCCAGAGATCGAATCACGCTGCAGGAATGCACTGCAGGGCCGACGCAGGGACCTTAGTAGTCAAGAAGCGTCGTTAATTCTTAAATAATAATAAATCATCCCAAGGAGAAACAAAAAAGACAGTAGTTATGAAGACAAAAATAAAATTGAAAAACGCCAAAAAAAGGACTGCAAAGTCCATTGCAGTCCAATAAAAATGCCAAAAACAGAAAATATTAACGGGAAATAAATGACAAACAGGTGAAGCTGCCTTGTGGACAATTCGAACCGCTTGTACCCTGGTGAAACTGCTTTTAGTGGGTTATTTCAGGTAAGGAAAGAATATTATGTCTGAATTATATTTTAAAATCAGAAAAGGGTATTTTAGTATTTTCGGGTAAAAAGGAATGATTTTTGTTTTTATATCAATGAATGATCGAGCCTAAGAGCCACTTTATAAAAATCTCAATTGCATAATTTTGATGACTATTGGTAGATAAAATGTATTGATGACCTACTGGCTGTTTTAATTGCTTTCTAAAGCGCTTTCAAGGAGGTACTTTTCAGAGTTCAGTGCATAGAGGGGGAAGTAATTTCATTAATATACCACATATTTTTCTGTTCGTCGTGAGTTTTGGTGTTACTCTTTACGGCTCTTAGTTAAATGAAACGTAAAAAAAGCCTTTTTTATATCGTAGAATGAAGCCACGATGTTGGATGACGCAATTTAATTTTATATATGTATTTTAAAGATTTGTAGTCCATTATTTTATTTTTTCGCCCTGATTTTTTTTTTAGCTAACGATATTTAAATAACAATATTTAATCATGCATATGACCGTATGGTATTTACTTATAATAATGCAGTATTTATCTATATTACTAATTTAACAAAACGTAGAGTTGGCAATTTTTTATGAAATTTGAAAATGACATCAAATTTTCATTTAGAATTGAAAAAGGAAAACTTACTTATAAAAATTCATGTGTTTATGAACTGACTTCGCCGTCAATTTTGTTCAATTTTAATCTGCAGCTCAACTTTTTACCCGATATTTCCCTTATTTGTTGGTTGATCTTTTGTAGAATTTTGTTGGTTGATTTTTTCTTTTGAGGTGACGATATTTAAATTACAATATAATTCACGTGATACGACTTTATGGTATTTACCTATAATGGTGTAGGATTTATCTATATTACTAACTTAGCAAGCATAGAGTTGACAATTTTCATGAGATTTTGTACGTGGAATACGCACTTTTAAAGGAGATGTGATCTTTATTATATTTTTTTCAGTTTTTTAAGCATTCAGTTTTGATTTTTAAGCTTTCAATATTAACAAGACAAAAGAATTGTAAAGAAGAGAGCAACGAAGATAATAATAGCCAGTAAAGAAGGGTAACTGAGTGAAGACGAAAGTAATTTTTAACAAGACGAAAGAAGTGAGAAACGAGGATAATAACATCCAGTAAAGAAGGGTAACTGAATAAAGACAAAAGTAATTTTAAAAAAATCTTAATTTTAAAGTTTTTTCAACCGAAATTAAGGAGCAACCGTAAAACTTAAAACGAACGGAAATGATTCTATATATGAAGGGAGTCAGCCCCTCGCCAATACCTTGCTCTTTACGCTAACTTTACTATAAATCTATTTTAATCTTGGTATGCAAAATGATTTTCTGTTACTACTACTAACAACTATTAAACAACTATACTATTAACAATTATTAAACAAAATTGCAGTTTAATGATTCTATTTTTAAGGTTATTTTGTTAATTACAAAAGTTTTTAAATACATCCATTTCCTTTAAAATGAGCCATTAAACAGCTGTATGTGATGTTCCAGTGCCCTGCTAGCTGAGGAGAAAGAAAGGGGAAAAATATGCCGTATATACAGAATATTGTAGTTCAAGCAAATTTTCTTTTATTTCAACCCAATAGATTTTCCTTGTTATTCAAGCCAAGCGACGGTAAGTTTCATTTGTAGAGGTTTTGGATAAAGTGGTTCTAATAGTGTGCTTTTTGTTTTAATCTGACACTATTTTCAGGAGTTATGGTCTATTGTATTTTTTAGTATTGGGCGTGATCGTCCCTTTCTAGGATACTAGCTACCGCTGAAACCTGTATTATGGACCAACGTGCTTCCAAAATACCAAGCTGCTTTTATATTGAATATCTCAGTTATTATGGGCTAAAGTTCATTCTTTATTATTGCCATATCTATTCAATGTTTAAAGTTATACTCATAAAATCCCGCGCCGAGAAGTTAGAACCTAACAAAAACAAACTAATTTTAAACAAACAAAATTATTTTTCCTGTTTGAATTAGAAAATTAAAATTATTGCTCGGACATCATAAATATTTTTGCAGTTTACATTATAACATTAGCGATCCTGAACAGAGAACTAAAATAAAATTAAATTTATTTCGAAATTTTCTTTTTTGCTATGGAAATAACTATTCAAATGCTCAATTTAGGAATTAAGCCAAAAAAAGTTTGGTTCCAGGATGCAATTATAACATTGAATTGAGAGACAAAATAAAATTATTTTATTTAAAACTTTCAGAAATTACTCTAGTTTCAATTCATCAATCAGATTTTTCTTAAAATCTTAAAAGAATTACTGCATTTTATACAATTAAATCCACATGCTTCTTGTGATGTTAAAAATACTGTTTCGATTCATATGCAAGATGATGTTAATAACATTTGCTACCACAGTCTTGTACAAAATGCAGTTTTTTGTAAAAAAAAAATGATTCTATTTTGAAATTAATTTTCTTTCTTTAATTATAAAGGGAAGTAAATATAGCAATTTCCTTTCAAACGAGCCATTAAACAGCTCTCCATGATTTATCAATACCCAACTAGCTGCACGGAAAAAAAAAAGAGAAAACGATGCCGTCGATCCAGAATATTGTACTTGAAGCCACTTTTCTTGTTTTTCAAGCCAACATATTTTCCTCGTTATGCAAGCCAAGGGACAGCTTGTTTCCTATACAGGGGTATTGAACAAAGTGTTTCTAATAGTCTACTTCTTTGTTTGTTCTGTCTCTAGTTTTTGGAGTCCTGAGAGACATTTTCTTTGGTGTCATTAGGGATTCAGCAACAACTACGACAAAATAGTTTCTCATGAACTCTTTGCATGTATTCGCGTACACTGGAATTATTAGAATAAACTATTAGAAGGTGCTACTTACTTGTACTTGTGGCGGGAATCAGGCGTTTCCACCTCGCCCGGCATCGATGATCTTAGAGACCTTCTTGGACCATGTTGATCGATCTTGTGCCAGCTGCTCTGCAAAGGCGAGCCACTGTGTTGACCATCTGTGACCAAATTTTCTGAAACCCCCTATTGGTTCAAGGTCTGACTTGGCCAGGTTCCACCAGTTCTTCCTCTGTCCTCCTTGGCGTTTCTTCCAGTAGCTAATAGGCTCAACTAGAAGTATTTGGCGAGGCAGGTACTCTGGCGGTTTCCGCAATACATGGCCCAACCATTTCAAACGGCGTTCTTTGATAGTGAGCACAACATCTCTCTGAATATTGCACATTCGACGTATATTCACGTTGGATATACGGTCACGTAGCTGTACTCTGAGAATTCTTCGTAGACAAGTATGCTCAAACACCTTAAGTGTATTCTCTTGTTGTAGTTTTGCCGACCATGTTTCGCACCCGGCCAACATTTATTCTGGATTTTGCCTGTTTAATGACTGTGGTAGGTTTTCCTAGATTTATGGCGTAGAAAAGATTTTTCGACTTCGCCGCCATATTCAAAGTCGCGTCGCCTGCCGGGAACGCCGTAGTATGGTTGGCTAGTTTACTTCTCGACACCCGCGCCAATACGGGGGCCGCGTCGCTTGCCGGGGACGCCGTAGTTGTTACAACTTTTCTTCTAGGTCTCAGATCCATCAATGTTTCTTGGGAATAGAGTTGACCGCAAGGTCCCCAGTCTTGCGGGTCACCCGGAGCGCGTTGGCCACCAAATCGCTCGGCGTGGAGCTCAGTGGTGTTTACACCCTTCCACCGCTTTGAGGTGCGCTGCCGGATTTCCTCTGCTGCCCAGGGACGGAAGATCGAGCCTCATTGCCTGTAACTACCATCAAACTATTAGAAGGTGGAAGCATACTAACACCTTAGACTAAAAATTTGAAATTGTCTGCGAATTCGTATACTGTATTTTAAAACTTGATGCTGCTTAAAGCTTAAAATCATTTGGATTTTGAAATAACTTTTGGATATTATTCCATCAAATCAATGAATTTAATCAATTTTTAGATGGTGCAAAATATTGAGAGAAAATTTTCCCTTAAAAGCTTAATAACTTTGTATTTTTTGATTTTCTGAACGAAGATTTTTAAATACATATAACTTGTGTAATTATGTGACACCGAATACCATTTCATTGTGATAACACCCAAAATGTCTTCATTAGCATTTAATCCTCCAACCATTGATGCCATTTTAATTAATATCAATTTTTTTAAGTAGTTTTAGTGAAACTAACAGGGAAAGATCTTGAATCACTGACTTTTACCAAGAGTAGAAAAAGCTGCAGCAGATTTAGGGCTGAAATAATTAAGGAACGAATACAAATATATAAGTTAGTAATTGTATAGTAAAAGAGGTGTTAAATAGAAGACGGCAAAAGTGCTTCCACATCCCGATTCTGCCTTTACGACAATAAGCAAATTTTGTATTTAAAGTGCAGCAGTAAAAATGTAGCTATTTTTGAAATCATTAAATGCTGGCACAAAGAGTAAAGAAAGCTTTTGGGAGTGGAAACTGGCACTAGTGTAAAAACACCAGCATTGTCTTGCATTTGGAGACTTTGCTTAACCCTAAACTGTTTTATTCTTACCTCATTAGGTACATCGAAAAGCAAAAAGGTGTGGACTGAATTTTGACTCATGTTTTAATTCAAATTTTTTACTTTTTAATGGAGTCACCATAGCCTGCATTATAATTATCGCTAGTAGTTTTTAATTACCGTTGCCTCTTTTAGAATTGCTTAAGATCTAATTGTCATAAATATCCTACTGTCTTTCAACTGGAAATTAATGAAAAGGTGACAAAATAAGCTTGAAAACCAAGTCTTAGAGTATATCATTGTTGCTCATCATTTAATAATAATCTCATTGATGTAGCAACAAAAGCCCAACTCGAGTTGTTGGAACGTTTCAATGAGGAGTTTCCTTATCAGTGCTATTTTCCCATTTTGTGAGGTAGCAGCAGCTTTTCGCTTATTAGTCATTTTTATTTATTATAAGCAGAGTATTATAAAGTGTATTTGCTATTATATTAAATTTGGTTTTACACATGAACAATAAACAAATCTAAACAATTCAAAAAAAAGTTCAGCTATTTTAATTTAGACTATTCGAGTCAATAAATAATAACTAAGGCCAAACTGCTTCTCTTTGCTGGATACGATAATTCCATTGATTTTCTTCGGATGAGCGGCAACGCTGCAAGTAAATCGAAGAAAGAATGAAATACAAAAACTTGATCCATGTTTATATTTGCTAATTTGAGAATAAAATGCCCCCAACTTAATTTTTAACGAATTTTGTTACTGAGGAAGAGATCAGGTTTGTTGTATAATTTTTGAAAAATTAAAGATAGTGCATTTTAGTTCTAGGCTAACTCTAGACAGCTGTTTTTCTGTGAATAGGCTATTAAACCTTCTGGAAATGATACAGCATAGGCTACAGCCCAAATTAGGGTATGGGGTGGTGTTCCAAAATTCACTCAGAAGAACACAGGTAGTTTGAGAGACTAAATATAGTTGATTCAACCTTCTTTTCAGATATTACTGTTTTCATGACAATTATACTAGGCCTATATCCTTCCCCTTAATAGGACTAGATGTATCTCTAGGCAGTAAACTATAAGATAAATATTTTCTACTTTTCATTTCTGCATCAGTGAATACATTTCTTTTAGCCATTAGTTTATCTTAGCCCATTCTGTTGGCATAGGCCTACTTTATAGCATCATAATATTATTGAAAATTTAGAGCAAATAAAGAACTTTAGGTAAAATTCTAGTTGATTGACTTTGGGCTATCTTGGAAAGGGGTTGTGTTAGGAAGATGAAACTTTCAGGGATGAGTCTAAAGGCTAAAGTATATCCAAGGAAGCTATTCTGAAGTACCCACCTTCACTACTTCTCCCTCTAGAGGGCCTTGGCCTTTTATGACCTCTAAAAATATGTATGTTATAAAAGTGAAACCTTGCAAAATAGATCTTCTGCTTGAATAAGCTACAACAAAATTGTTTTCAGCATCACAACTTTGCTCAATCTCAATTTAAAATTTCAAGGTTTCAAAGTTTCTTAAATTTTGAAAAAAAAAACAGGCAAAATTCTAGTTAATTGACTTCTTGCTAGCCTATATCTGAAAGAGTTTAGGTTAGGAAAATGAAACTTTCAGGGATGAATCTACAGACTAAAGTATGTCCTGGGAAGGTATTTTGAAGCAACTACCTCTACTCCTTCTCCCTCTAGAGGGCCCTGACCTTTGATGACCTTTAAAAATATGTGTGTTAAAAAAGTGAAATCTTGCAAAATAGATCTTCTGCTTAATTGAAGTACAACAAAATATGTTTTCAGCTTCATACCTTTGCTCAATTCCATTTTATAAGGTTTCAATTATATGCAAATACATTTCCTAAATTTTGAAAAAAGAACATTGATATGGCTCAAAATTCTTCTCAAATAACAGGAATTGCATTTTCAGAATAAAAGGCATAGAAAAAGCAACAAGTAACTGAATATTAAGGTAAAATGTTGTTTTGTCAAAATTTCAATAGGTATAGACCTGTCATGTAGACAAATTTCAGGGCCCTCTAGAGGGAGAAGGAGTAGAGGTGGATACTTTAGAATACCTTCCCAGGACATACTTTAGCCTGTAGACCCATCCCTGAAAGTTTCATTTTCCTAACCTATACCCTTTCTGAGATAGCAAGAAGTCAATTAACAAAAATTTTACCAAAAACCATAAATGCATAGGCTATATGGCTCAGAATTCTACTCAAATAACAGGAATTACATTTTCAGAACTAAAGGCAGAGAAAAGACAACTGGTAACTGAAAATTAAGGTAAAATGTTGTTTTGTCAAAATTTCAATAGGTATAGACCTATCATGTGGGCAAATTTCAGGGTCCTCTAGAGGGAGAAGGAGTAGAGGTGGGTACTTCACAATAACTTCCCAGACATAATTTAGCCTTTAGACCCATCCCTGAAAGTTTCATTTTCCTAACCTAACCTCTCTCTGAGATAGCCAAAAGTCAATCAACTAGAATTTTACCAAAATTTGTTATTTAAAAGCAATCAGAGCTGTTCTCAAAGCTAGTGGTGCCTAGGATAATATTGTTTACATCCCTCCCTTCTCCCACTTCTATATCTTGGCACACTTCATATACCTTTAATTTCCATATTAGTAGCCAGGTTTTGAGATTTGTCAAAGGCTTTATCTTGATTATATTGTATAATTTTACTTTAGCTACTTTTGCTATCCTATAAAGAAGGGGAAAACTCTAGTTTAGCTACTTTTTGCTATTTTGCCACTTTTTGCTATAAAAGAGGCTAGGTTAGGAAAATGAAACTTTCATTGATGAATCCAGGACCAAAACATGCTCTGGGAAGGTACTGTCAGGCTTCTATGTTTGCCCTCTTCTGACTTCCAAGTCTTAAAAATTTGATAGAAATACAGAAGAGAGAATAATGAGGACTTTTTTTCCAAGACAGTGAACAAACAAAACTTATCTGAATATTTTGGCCCTATAACTAAAGGGTGTCTTCAGTAAAGGAAATAAAAAACAGTTTTGAAAATGCAATTCCTCTTATTTGTCAATGGCCTTTTTTTCTAAGTTTAGGAAATCTGTTTACAGATTTTGAAACCTCACAAATTGGGACTGAGCAAAGTTGTGAAGCTGGAAACAGTTTTCTTGTATTAATTCAAGCAGAAGATATATTTTACAAGGTTTCACTTTTATAACACAAATTTTTTTAATGGTCACCAAGGTCAGGGCCCTCTAGAAGGAGAAGGAGGAGAGGTATTTACTTCAAAATAATTTCCCAGGACATACCCTATTGTTTAGACTCATCCATGAAACTTTCATGTTCCTACCCTGACCCCATTCCAAGATAGCAAGATGTAGCTAAACTAGAATTTTACCTACTCCACTCCTCCCTGTGGAGAGCAGTGACCTTTGATGACCTTTAAAAATATTTGTATTATAAAAGTGAAACCTTACATAACATATTTTTTGCTTAAATGAAGTACAAGGATACTGTTTTAAGTTTTACAGCTTTGCTTAATCCCAGCTTATGAGGTTTCAAAGTTCTACATGTGCATTTCCTAAATTTAGAAAAAACCCAATTGATAAGGCTTAAAATTCTACTCAAATAACAGAAATTGTATTTTCAGAACTAAAACCAGAGAGAAATACTCATAACTGAAAGTTAAGGTAAAATTTTGTTTGTCAAAACATCAATAGGTGTTGATCTGTCAATTAAGCAAATTTCTGAGACATAGAAATCAGAAGAGGGTTAGCATAGAAGCTTGGCAATAACTTCCCAGAGTATGTTTTTGCCCTATATTCATTACTGAAAGTCCTATTTTCCTAACCTAACCCCTTCCCAAGATAGCAAAAAGTAGCTAAACTTGAATTTTAGTATCAAGTACTAATGAATGGTTAGTATTAATTGAATGTCCTTTTTGAAGACTATGTTGTTTGTTTTGGGAAAGACCTAGATAGGAAAGAAGTGCAACCTATATTTAAAGCCCTATTTTAACAGAAAATCATGTTGACTTCTTAGTTCCACTGCCTAAGTAGCCAGAGATGTTTTTGTAATGTGTATTATGTATATCTAAGAAAAAATCAAAATTAATTTAAAAAAAAATATTTTCTTATAGAAGTAGAAACTTTTAACCAGCAAAAATGTTGCTTTGCACTTTGTGCAAGACATATCTGTAAAACTATCTCAAATAAGCTGACTTGTCATATCTGCCAATATTTGTAGAATTGTAAAAACTAGTGCTTTACTGAAAAACTGGGATATCATGAGTTTTTTAGAGAACCATGATTGCATACTAAAGTTGTTGATGTTTTGGCTGTTAGAAAATCATTGAGAGCCTTATAAATTACTCTCTTTTTTCTGGAGAGTACTTATGGATTTTTCTGCTCTTAAGGGAATATTGTATTGGTTTGGTGTTTTCAGTAAAGTGTGTCAATAGTTTTGATAACATTTAATACATCAAAAGAATTGACTTTGTATATAGACTCTAAATATATTACCTTAAAAAATTACCTTAAAATTGCAGCTTGGAGCAATATAAGGATTTTTCCTTGTAGAAACTCCAGAGTTGATAACACATGACACATAGTTGAATAAATACACATTGACTAGTGGTTTGATGTTGCTGATTCCGAATCGAGTGCTTCCCAGTTATACTTCCATTCTTGTTTTGACCATTCGTTGTCAAGATGGTTCTTAAAGCTGTCTGTGGTTTAGGCAGCAATGGTATCTGGCAGTAATTTGTTCTAGAGGTTGGCAACACAGTTGGTAAGAAAATGGGCACGTTGCCGCTTTGAGGAGAAATGCCTGGATAACTTGAAGTTATGTCCCCTTGTATGAGAATCCTGAGACGCCAGAGGAAGAAGACCAGGAACTGCCTTTGTATTAATAAGTTTATGAACCAGAATGGCATCACCCCGTCTTCTTCTATAAACAAGAGTTGGGAGTTTCAGCTTACAGAGCCTTGTAGGGTAAGGGAGCCCACGCAGTCCACTCACCATCTTAGTAGCTCTTCTCTGGACATCTTCAAGAATTTTAGCATCTTTCTTGAAAAAGGGGGATGCAAGGACCATGCCTGTCTCAAGCCTTGGCCAAACAAGTCCTTTATACAAAAGGCTCAGAATTTTAGGAGAACGGGAGGAAATTGTTCTTTTTATGAGCCCTAGTGATGAGCTAGCTGATGCTGCTGCCTTCTTTGTGTGAGTGCTAAATTTAAGATCATTGTCAACAATTACTCCTAGGTCACGTTCCTCCAATGCTGGAGAAAGGAGCTGACCATAAAGAGAGTAAGTTGTGTTGATATTCTTGTGCCCAAAGTGTAAAACATGACATTTTGACACATTGAAAGTGAGCAGCCAAGATTTCGCCCACACACTAAGGAGATCAAGGTCATTTTGAAGTTGGGAAGTATCTTCAAGAGTGCTAGCTGGACCAATTACCTTGGAATCATCAGCATATAACGTCATCCTGCTTTTAAGTGCTAGAGGAGCATCATTTATGAAAATATTGAACATGGTGGGGCCAAGAACACTACCCTGTGGAACCCCACTGATAACATTCTGAGAGGAGGATAGAATAAGATTGCCATCTGCATCAAACAGTCTTACACGCTGAACACAATTCCTCAAGAAATCCAGAATCCATTTAAGAATTTTTTCCTCCAAACCAATAGATTGTAGCTTAAGCTCAAGTCTCCTATGACAAACTTTGTTGAATGCTTTTGAAAAATCAAGGAGGATCATGTCAACAGGGATTCCCAACTCCAGTAGTTTTGTAATATAGTCATATGACTCAAGCAGATTAGTGTCAACTGATCTGTTGCATTGGAAACCATGTTGAGAGCTGTTAAGAAGATGATTCCGATCAAGATGCTCAATAACTGCTTTGTTGACAATACATTCAAGAAGCTTAACAACAACAGAGGTAATACTAATAGGCCGGTAATTTTCCACAGAATCTTTCCTTCCCTTTTTGTGAATGGGGGTAATATATGCCACTTTCCACTCAGCAGGAAGCATTGAGCTATCCAGAGATAGTCTAAAGAGTTTTGAGAGTGGGTATACTATTTCTGTTCTGCACTCATGCAAGAGACAGGGGTGGAGGCCATCTGGCCCTGCAGATTTATTTACATCCAACAAAGTAAGCTGTTTTATAACAGACTCCTCAGTCAGCTCAAGAGGTGGCATTGGTTGAGTAACAATATATGAGGGGGGGAGCCGGGAGCCTACTAGCAGTTTCTGATGTAAAAGCTGATGCAAATTGGTTATTTAGGATCTTGGCTTTAATAGCTGGGTCTGAAACTGTCTGACCATAATGAGTCAAATCAGGGACAGAGTGCCTATTTCGACATTTAACAGAAGCATACTGCCAAAACAGCTTGGGATTATTTTTTATATTTTCAGCTAACCTTTCTTCATGTCTCTTCTTCAGTTGTTTGATGGAATTGGTGGCCTCATTCCATGCCTTTTGATACTTCTGGTAGTTTGCATCTGTTTTCTTTTTTTTGAAGTGTTTCCAGGTTTGATTCTTCCTATTCAGTAGTTTGCTAGTTAGACAAGTCATGAAGGGTAGTGTTCTTGCCTGTCTCCTCCAAAATGTTTCAGTATGAGCTTTTTCAAAAACTAGCAATACAGCTTTGAATTTCTGCCAAGATTCTTCAATATCTGAAGTGAATATGGTATCCCAATCAAAGTCACCAAGTCTCTCAGAGATACGCCTGTAATCAATAAATTTGTGTTGTTTAGGAAGAGGTTGAGTAGTAGACAAGCGCAATTCTGTGAGGATAGCAGTATGATCACTGTTACCAATAGGGGCAAGAAATTCATTTTTAATCCACAAATCTGGATTATTAATAATAACTAGGTCCAGTATGTTGGATGCTTGACCATCTCTATACCGTGTAGGTTGGTCAACAGTTTGGAACAGCGAATGTTCAGACAGACAAGTAAGAAATGGAGATTCCTGTTCTTTGGCTGAAAAACCAGAACCATCAACCCAATCATAATCAGGAAAATTGAAGTCTCCAAGAATCACCACATGTTGGTTGCAAGAGTCCCTGATAATATCAGAAATGATATTAGCAAGATACTGTTCTGATTCAAGGCAAGAGGGAGTATTAGGACTACGAGAGGGAGTATTAGGACTATATGAAATACATTAAGTTTAATTTTATGCATTAAAAGCTGCAAGCCTGAGAAAATTTTCTTAGAAGAAAGATCACAGGTGCATATTTTTAAGGGGTTATTGCATTAAAACAATGGTCCTAGAAAATCAGGAGAGGGCTTGCAAATGGAGATTAAAAATTTTAGTGTCATATTTGTGTAATAAATGTGTAATGTTAGAAAATCATTGAGAGCCTTATAAATTGCTCCCTTTTTTATGAAGAGTACTAATGGACTTTTCTGCTCTTAAGGGAATATTGTTTTGGTTTGGTGTTTTCAGTAAAGTGTGCCAATAGGTTTGATAACATTTAATGCATCAAAAGAATTGGCCTTTCTATGCAGATTCCAAATATATAAGATACATTAAGGTTAATTGTATGCATTAAAAGCTACAAGCTTGAGAAAATTTGCATTACTATGTAGCAACACACACCAGAAGTGAACCAATCTTAATGATTAGAGAATCTTTCTTTAGAAGTTTCAAGGTCCTTGTATTTTTTCCTAGAAGAAAGATCAGAGATGCATATTTCTTCTCAAGGGGTTACTATATTAAACCAATGGTTCTAGAAAATCAGGAGAGGGCTTATGCAAATGCAGATTAAAAATTCTAGTGTCATATTTGTATAACCAAAAACATGGAAAAGTGATATTTTGTGATACCAAACTGATTTTGACTAAGACAGGACTAAGTTACTATCATTTATTAATTCTGAGATTGCCAATCAATTTCAATATATCAAAAATTATGTGCTGTACTAACCAGTTGTTGAGGAAGTAATGCTTCATTGGGGCATATTTGTTTTTGAAAAGTCTATGCCTAAAAGAGCATTTGACATCTGTTCTAGGTGCCTGAAAGAGAACATTTCAATGCCTGAATTGTCTTAACTCTCCAGGATTCTTCAGATAAATATAGAGAGGTATAGGGAGGGGGGGGTAATATCTCATATCTCTTCATTTAGAGTAAGCCTGAATAAGAGAGCTGCAGTGTCATTCCTCCCTTCTTGTTGTAGAAAATGTTTCTGGCTCTTTTTTTAAAGCTTAATTTAACTAAACTACTTTGCTTCATATTTCATAAAATTATACTACAGTGATCTCTAAGTCTGCATCAGCTATTATGTGGGAGGGGTGGCTGGTCATTTTTAGACAGATCCTCAAAGACTGCACTTAATGCCTAAGTATCCCAGCTCTTATTGAGCCTTCAGATAGCTATAGGATGAGTTTAGGGGGAAAAAAGTAATGGTAGAAATTGATGTCTAATCTATTTTATTCCTGGGGATATTTTTGGTCTGTGCATTTGTTATTGGTGCTGAATGCAGGGCAGGTAAACATGCCCCTTCCATTGCCACAGTCATTTTCTATTTAGCATAAAATATCACATTTAGCTGCCTACCAGCATAGACGTTGAAATGACCAGGTGGTCATCATGAGTCTTGTCAGGAATTTTTTTGGTGGGGTGAGGGGGGGATAGCAAGTACTACCAGGAGTGTTTTTCAGCAATTTTAGATGATAACATTTCTCTTTTCCTGTTTATGTGCAATGTTTCAATGTATTCAAACAAATGTATACAGTACATTTTAAAATCAGAAAAACCATTGTAAAGGATATGATGGCTTCAGCCATGTAGAAGATCAAAGTCATGCAGAATTCCCATCCATCTGAACAACAATACCCTTTTATGTTCACCCAAAATCCTGTAGTAAAGTGATTATCAAAGACTTGTTAAGCAAAGCTACTGCTTATCAAGGGTTTTTTCTAAATATTCAGTTTTTTTCTAAAATTTTAATTGCAATCCAACGTTTTATTTCTTAAGCAGAGAAACTGAAGATTTAGGACACTCCTGATCAATTCACAATTTTTGATATATACAGTTCATCAGCAAGAAATGAGGGGTCTATGGAACCAGTACCCTACATCTTGGTTAGGTCCTAGCATGATCTGAAAAGTAATCAGAAAGTTAATTAAAAGATTCTTTTCCAACTGATAATAAGGGGCAAAGTAAAAATAAACAGAAAATTTTCCCATGAAAATAAGAAGTAATGTTAAAATTTCAAATGGACAGAAATTACCCTATAAATGAGAGAGGGTCACCAATGTTCAGGTCACTGCTCTCTACTATGTAGTCTTGAATACCTTGTCTCATTGATTCAAAAGTGAATGCTCAAATAGTTCTGATTCCATCAAACAATAATATTTTCCATTCAATTGTTTTACACAGTCATTGATAAATCTTTCTATTATTGCCTTAATTACCTTAATTTGCACTTTGAAGTCAATTAAGATCCATTTTGATCTGTGAATTGCTCCATAGTTGATGACGTGTATGATAAAACATCAAATATATCCCCCTGGTACTTACAGGGAAACCAATTCCATTTGACATCTGGTAAGCTCTTGAAAGCTTCATCATTGGGTGCTGAGACTGTTGTATTTGGAGAGGCTATTCTAGTGTTTTATTACATGGCAGGAGAAAAACTGTTGTTGGTGTTGAGTTTTGACAGATGGCTTGAACAGCTTCTTCAGATGCCACTCCTGTGATTGCCAATATTTTAGGATGTTGACAAATGAATTGGCTTATATATCATAAGTATATCATCTCTTTATTGCCAGTAAACCAGTATAGACAAATTCAGCTCCTTCAAATGGGTTCATAAGGCTTGTCTCTCATCTCAGTTACTGGCTTAGTAGCTCTCCTTTGCATCCCTTCCAGAACCTGATTGTCACTGATGCTATGCAAATTCCAAAACCTGATATTACTATGCTGTAGCTTTTTATCACAAGTAAAAAACTCAACTTCTTCCCTTTTTTGAAAAAAATAAATACCCAAACTTCACTGTCAGCTAAATAACTCAAACTGGGCACTATCTTGACTTTATAACTAGCAATCGATTTAGAAGTGCCCAAAGGTTTCTTACATAATGAGATTCTGAGGTCCTTTTGGTTGTGAAAGGGTTAATGTAAAAAGACTACAGATCTATCAAAGCAAGAAACTGCCATATAGAGAAATACTAGTGGGTCTCATCATATATTCCATCCTATTCGTAAGCCCCCATCCTCCTGTCCCAAGGCTCTTTTTTAGCCACACCTTTGTCAATTCTGACTGATTTCTCAGAATAATTTAGCATATATTTCCTTTTAATTCTGTGTTGCCCATGCTTTTTTGCAGCATATAGCTACATGTTTTGCTTTTGCCATGAATACTCAAATGTTCTGATCTCAATCACTTTTGTCAAATCTATATATGTTCTTAAAGTAAGGAAAAATGCCTTCTTGTTTTGTTACTCTACTTTCTGCATCTTCCTTATCTCCTCTATCCTTAATTGTGATTTAATGCAAACACTATAACAACCTCCCTGCTTTAAAATATTCTAGCATTTCTACTAATAACTTTTTAAGTAGTGGAAGCTAACAAATTGCTAAGTTTTAGATAAGTCAAATTTATTTAGAAAAAAGTGTTATTCTTGGAAGAAGCTTATGGTTAATTTGGATACTTTGATCCCAGGAACAGTAAGAAATTACAGTTATTTCAATTCTAATCCTGTTTTTTAATGCAGAAAATTTAACCCTTCACAAGTTGCTAGAGATGTTGAAAATTACTTGATTTAGAGTACTTTTTTGTTTGGAATCTTACTACACAAAGAGCTGCTGTTTGTTTGAAAAAAAATATTATTAAACTGTAGTTATCCTCTGTATAGAGCATTACTAAATGATGAATTATTTTGGATTTTTCAAACTTATCTTGTGAATGTAATGAACAGTAAGAAAATAAAGAACCATCATTTAAACTTGTACAATTTGTTACAAATTATACAGACAATTTACTGCTTGACAAATTGCCAAATGTGTTGACTATTACTAGATATTGAGAATTTTTTGATTGGAATCTTGCTAGTTCAAAAGCTGCTGTTTTATTTGAAAACAATAATAATTATGAGTTGTCATCCCTATAGAGGACTACTAATTGATAAAGTACAGTGTACCATATTAACATACTGCTTCTGGTTAAGATCTCTAGATTTAGCTGTGAGTATGATTTGGACTGTAGAAAATGAAGCCTGGCAATTTGGCTTTTGCAATATTTGCAAATTTGCCTTGGTTGCTTGTAAGACTTTGTTAGTGAATTAGTTCCTGGGGAGAAACTCATTGTCTTTTCTTATGGGAACATGGAAACTGCAAACGTAATAAAGAACAACTTGCTAGATTATAAAACTAATAAAGCTGCCTGAAGTTCCAATAAACAGTATACAATAACAGATAAAGAAGAAACAGTTTTTCGAAAGTAAACTCAACCAGCCAGACATGGACTAGATAACACAGTCTGTCTGTGAGGCTGTAATGACAAAATCAGTGAAACACTCAACAAAATACTCATTTTTAGCAGCTAGCATCAAATAGGTAAGAATTAGCTGATTGCAATATTGGACTAGGTCATATTCAACAATTATATAAGCAAGCCTCTATTAATATTTTCAATTTGCCAAGTTTCTCTGAAAGTCAGAATCTTCTAAATCCAGTAGTTACTCTATTCACTGGCACTTTTGTCTTTCTATGATTTTCTCCAGTGACATTACTGACATGAAGATTCCAGGCAAGGCTACTCCTAGTCATACACTACTTCTTGAAGTTGTCTTTGGGGCTTTTGCCTTTGCTCTTGATGCCTAACAACAACACTTAAAGCTCCAGGGAAACCTGGTGTCTTTTTTTCAGTGAAAGTCTCACAAGAAAACAGCAAAAGTTTTTGAACATGTCTAAGGACATTGTTAATGAAAGAAATGCTAATCTAGCCAAGGTAGTTTTTGCACAATTTGGTGAACAGGTTGTATTGTCAAAACAATGGTTCAGGTTCAAGCACTAAAGAACTGCCTTGTGATTAGTGAAGTGTAATCAGCCTTAGAATCCAAAGTAGATCTTTTGAGGTGAATTTATCTATGTGTTATTGGTGGTGCCTGACAAGAAAGTTGAAATCCAAGAAATTTCCATACATCGTTTCTGGAGATTTCGATTTTAATCTTTTGGTACTAGATGAGGATCAAAACTTAAAATTTTTAAACCTGATGTTGTCATATGATTTGCTACCAACTATAAATGTAACTTCAACCACAGCAACATTAATTGATAACATTTTCGTACTAAAAATATGATGTGCAGTTGCTAATTCTTTTGGAGTTCTTGTGTTTAGGCTTTAATCATTAAAAAAAAGAAGCTGCTCTAAATTTCAAAACGTCACAGAATACATAATTTAAACCATTTGATTTTTCTGAGAAAAATAACCTGAAGTTGTATTTGCTCTTCAATCTGTTAATTGGAGTGTTGTTTTTGAGTTAGATGGTGTTGAAAAGGGATTTTATATTTTCATGGAATATACAAATGAGGGTTTAAATTCATGTTGCAGACGTTATCAGAAAGGGAATATTCATAAAAGAGTAGATCTGCCATGGCTGAATTTGAGAAATATGATGAAAAATAGGAACAAGTTATATTGGAATAAAATAAAGTAGCCACCTGATCAGTATAATAATTTATATGAATTGTATTGTTATTTGTTCAATGCAAAAAAGATGTAAAGGAGAAAAGAGTATTATCCTCAGTAGTTCACCCTGCAAAAATAATGCAAGACAAACATGGAGAATAATTAATGCAGTACTTTCACCTTATAAGACTCAAAAGCAAAAACATGGTTAAAGATATCATAAGTAATGATAAAGGCCATGACTTGGAAGCTGATTTTTGATAGCAAATAGCTTTTGAAATATTTTTTTCTGAAATATAGTATATTATTTTAAAACAACAGATTGTGCACCAACCTGCCATTGATATGAACTTTGTAGAAGATACTGCTAAGCTGCTGGAGCCAGATGATGGTTCTACAAGAGCATATCAGGTTTTGCTGGAGGATTTTAAAATATCTATCAAGTCACTTGACCTGTCTGAGGCTACAGGAATTGAACACATTCCAAAGCAAATTCTGAAGTCAGTGCTCCCAGTCATTTTACATGTACTTCTTTTCCTCATTAAATTGTCTTATTCTACCAATATAGCCCCTTTAGCATTAAGGAAAGTTGCATAGCATGCATGAGCTGAGAGTTCTCAAGTGTGAATGATCTTACACCTAAGGGCTTATTGAATTTGTATATTTTCCACAACTCCAACAATTATCACAATTGTTCGACTTCTTTTGTGCTTAGCAATTTGCTGGCAGTTGAACATTGCAGTAAAACAAGGGGTTCAGATTTGGAGTAATTTACCAGAAGAGACCATAGAATCTGTTTCATTTCTGTACTCTAAGTTTAAAAGGAAGAAACTGCTTTTATCAGGGGAGTCTTCAGTAGTTGTGTTGCCAGAGCAGCACTTTGGTTTTGTTTTTTTTCCCTAGCACCCTCATTTCAGCTTATTCCTAGAAAGTGCTAAGGGTCTAACCTCTGTGGTTTTTAAGGAAGGTGTGGGCCTTAGGCTGGATTGATGAATCTGACTTTGCTTTTTGGAAAGCTTTGCAGAACTCTTGCCTGGGGCCAAAAATCTATTGTTTCTATCCATTTCTGTTCGTGATTTCAGCTGAGTTTATCATTCGTTTTTTTGTACTTGGAATTGCGGTAGAGAAATGGTATCAGGTGTGCCTCTTAAACTTTAAAAGTTCTCTCATTGTTAAAGAAATTAAGAGTTTATCCTTTGCTCCTTTCTAAGTAATGACAGTTAGAAACTTGGCCTATGGCAAAAAGTCAACTTTTGGACAAAGACAGATATATTTTTCTTCTTTGACAGCAGTCGATAGCTCTTGATGAGCTGATCAAATTATATATCATCCATTTTCTGGTAGAAAAATTCCTTCAGGAGATATACCAGTTTGTAAGTTTAAAGGGGTTGACAACTTCAGTAGTAAGGTACACACTGAACCCAAAAATAGGCCAATACCAATTGTGAGACATATAGGGGAGTTTTAAGCAACAGTCGGCTGTTAGCTAATAATCATCTTCAGCCATGAGGAGTTCGCAACTTTAGCTAGTTGGTGTACCGATTATTTGTTTCCAGTGTATTTGATGGTAAGACTAATTTGGTTCCAGTGGTAAGACATGTAGGAGACTTGTAAGCAATAATTGGCTGTTAGGCTACAATCATCTTCAGCGCTGAGGGGTTTGCAACTTTTGCTAGTTGCAATGAGGGGCTTACAAATTTTGCGAGTTGGCGTACCTAGTATTTATTTTAAGATCTTTATAGATTAACAACTTAAGCGTTTAATCAAAGCGAGGAAACAAAACCAAAGTGTCGCAACACTATTCAGAGAAGCCGAAAAAGGTTGCTGCAACACCTCATGTTGCCTATGCAATGTAGATCTAGTTTAGTTTGTATTGTTCTTTTTTTTCTATTGAAGTGGCTTATGTTTTGTTGTCATTATGAATGCTATTCATTGACGGTAATCTTCTAAACTAAAGCTGTATAATGCTCAGATCTGCATCTTGGCCAAATGGCTTGTTTGTTAAGTCCCAGGTAATTTTGTGATGCATATTTTTGAAATTATAAAATCTGAAGTCTGAATGTCTTTACATGTACTGTAAGATCTGGCTTTGCACCATGTTTGTGAAGACAATCAGCAACCCAATCTTGCTAGTCTATGCTGTTCCTAAGTAATTGAATTTAATGTTCCATTTCATTGCAATTTTATACATTGCTTACCTCCTCCAATGTTTTATTGAAAACAAATTACATAAGAATAATACATAGGAATGGGGAAATGAGGTAACCCTGTTTCATACATTTTTTTGTTACAACCTTTGTGTCCAGATTTGATCACGCAGAGATTGCAAACTGTATTTTTTTAGACAGGTCTGCACATTGTCATCATGCCTCTTCCTAAAAGGACTGTATCCCCTGTCAATGTGTCTCAGGATTTGTTTGGTCCCAATACAGGTCCCTTTCTAGATGAATTGGAAGGATTTGCTAATGGGACTCTTGCCAATGTTATTCGTCAGCTTTCTAGGTGAGTATTTGTTTTTGTTCTATTAATATATTCTTGTCCTTGTTCATTTATTTATTAGTACAAATAGTGCTAAACACAATGTTCATTGCTTACAAAACAATGCACTTAGGGCAACACAAATCACAAAACTAGATATAAGTAAATAAGATAACCAAGAAGGTGCTTGAATGCTTGTGTATTAGTTGGTTTCACTCGCTGATGGCTGGCTACTCCAGTGTTCAGCAACGCTGTAAACTAATTAGTACTGGCCCTTTTTTCTTTTTTGATTTAACAGAGGAAATTTTCAAATGTTGCCATGCTGCAGGATAATGACTAAAATGAAAAAAAAAATAGTCTGGCTAAATACCATCAGTTATCTTAACAATTCTATTAGCATTAATTAAATCTCACTGCTGCCTGTGAACTTAAAGAAAAGGATTTGGAGCATGGAGAGCCTTTGGAAACATGGGAGATCAGAAAGACTGGGAAGACTTGTTCATGATCAATGTTAACAAGAAACCAAATTGAAGAGTTATAAGCCTACTCCAAGTAGGGTCAAACAAGGGATTTGTGATTTTGCAAAACAATAAAATCATGAGCCTTTGACAAGCGATCATCAGCAAGTAAACTTTTCATCAGCAAATAGAGATCCTTCTAATCATAATTATAATCATGATCATAATATCCTTCTATATATCAAGTTTCATTAAGATCCGATCACCCATTCGTAAGATAAAAGATGCCTCAATTTTCACGTTTTCCAAGAATTCAGGTTCCCCCTCCAACTCCCCCAATGTCACCAGTTCTGGTTGGGATTTAAAATAAGAGCTCTAAAGCATAAGATCCTTCTAAATATCAAATTTCATTAAGATCTGATCACCCATTTGTAAGTTACAAATACCTCATTTTTTTAAAATTTCTCCAAATTACCCCCCCCCCCGCAACTCCACCAAAGAGAGTGGATCTGGCCCGGTTATGTCAGTCACGTACCTTGGACATGTTTTTATTCTTCCCACAAAGTTTCATCCTGATCTCTCTGCTTTAAGTGTTTTCCAATATTTCCGGTCCCCTGCCCCCCCCCCCCAATGACGCTGGATCCTGTCAAGATTTAAGATACGAGATCTGAGTTATGAGGTCCTTCTAAATATGAAATTTCATAAAGATCCGATCACTCCTTCTTAAGCTAAAAATACCTCATTTTTTTTTAATTTTTCAGTATACAATACAGTTTTAGTTGACAAAGGTAGGTGATAAATAAAAAGAGAAAATATGATAGACTCTAGGTCATTGCCATTGCTTAATAGCCATAACTGCAAAACAGTCATCACAAACTATTACTGATGAGCCCTGTTTAAGATCAATAGCACTGCATTTGTCTTCATTTTTTTTTTGAACTGTTGATAATGTCTGGTTTTCTTTAGTTGTTTTGCAATGTATACTAATTAAAAAAAATTATTCCCATTACTCAGTAGCAATTATCTTTAATAAACCTATTACATATAATTAGGTTCAAAGGCTTTATGTTTAACATTGGAAATCTATTATAAATTGTCTTCCTAACAAATGCCTTAGACATGAAGTTATGTGACAGTGAAGTTTATTTATTTTTGTCCTTTGTGGTATAAACTGCAAATTCTTGGATTATTGCACATTAGTCTTGAACAGAGCATACGCTGATTCTGAAAAAGTTACCAAGGCATTTATCCTAGGAGGAGAACAGAAGGGGGAGGGGTCAAAGGCATTAATTATCATGCAGACTAACCATATGTGTACACAGGTACAAAATATAAATGGGTTGCATTAGATCAGTGGTACTCAACCGGGGTCCACATGGACCCTAGGGGTCCATGTAATATTTCTGGGGGTCCACGGGCAAAACACAACAAATTGGGGTCCACAATGATATTTTGGGGGTCCATGAAGAAAACCAACTCAGAATACTCTTTATTTTTAAAAATTCAATTTCTACTGTAATTTACTGTTCATTTTATATTGTGTTCACTATGTGATACGCCGTCAACACTTTCTTGCAAAGAAAGTGAGTGCATATCTGCATGATGCCTTTACTGTTGTAATAAAAGTGGTTAACCATATTCAATCAAATTCTCTCCCAGACCACCTTTTTCATGAATTCTGTAAGCAAAATAGAGAAGAGTTTGGGCGGCTTGTATTACCTACAGAGGTGAGAAGGCTATCAAAGGGGAATTGTCTTAAGCGTTTCATTGCACTTTGGGATTCTATTGTTTCCTTTCTTGCTGACACACAACTTGGAGCGAAACTGCTTGCAACTTATCAGATATATTTGAAAAATTTTATTCACTTAATAAACAGCTCCAAGAAAACAATTCTGATCTGATATCTAGTAAAAGTGCTGTTGCTGCTTTTCTAAGGAAACTACAGCTGTATAAGAATAATATCAGGCGTCGTGCATTTGAACAGTTTCCTTGCTTGGCCTGTGTTAACAGCGATTTGCAATATGAAGATCTTGCATTATATGGTGAATATTTGGAAAATATACATAAAGATATGCAAACTCGGGTTGGCGAACTACTTGGGATGGATATACCGATTTGGGTTTCAATTCCTTTCGAAGTTAATGTTGCTGAAATAGACATATCTTTGCAAGAGCCCCTCAACGAAATACAAAGTGATGAAATAATGCATGCAAAATTCAAAGATGAAAAGTAGAATCTAGGGAAAACAAATGATGTTGCTACAAAGTACCCTGTACTCTGGGATAAAGTGCAGTTCTACGTTATTGCTTTTTATACATCTTATCTTGTTGAAGCGGGGTTTAGTCGTGTTTCTCAAATGTTATCAAAAAATCGCAATAGACTTGACATTGTGAAAAGGGGTGATCTTCGACTATCATGAACATCAATTGAACCAAATATAAATAAACTCGCCGAGAAGAATCAGCCACAGGGATCTCATTGAATAAACATAAATAATAATAATAATAATTATTATTATATTAGAATATTTTATTTGTATTAAATTAGTTTTCATTTAAAAATAAAGCTTAATCGTATACTATTTCTTTGATAATTAAAACCTTAAAATTTATATTAGTGAAGACTAGAAAATTGTTCTTATGTCCAATAGCTATGAAGGGGTCCACCAAGATAAAAGAAGGGAAAAAGGGTCCATGGGTAAAAAAAAAGGTTTAGAACCACTGCATTAGATGATTTGCATGAGGGTGTTGGGTTCAAACTATGAAATAAAATGGTAGATCCAACGTATCCTGAAAAATGCTGTCTAGTTTGAAAGGCCAAAAATTGCATTTTTAAACCCCAGTCTTCCAGTTTTTCAGTGAAGGAGAACCATAGTAGCAATCTTATTAGGGAGGCTTCACTTTCATGTTCTCCCTATCTCTGTAGTGTGTGTAGGTATGATAACGGATATATGTTCCTCTAAGTGAACAAACTGAATCCTAATTCAAGATCACATTTAATGCAAGTAACAATTTAATATTGGCAACAGTACAAGTAGCTATGGATCTATTTGCTATGAAGGGGGAGAGCAAAAAAGACATATTTGCTTGAAGAAAGTTTTCAATATATATTCATTATATATATATATATATATATATATATATATATATATATATATATATATATATATTATATATTTTTTCCATTTATCAGCTGTTTCTATTAAATTTACTAATATATATTTATTCAGATAACCCTGAAACTGCAATTTAGCTCTAATCAATTATGTAAACTAAAAACTAAAATTGAGTTATTAAAACAGTTACTGGAAGTTGAGGTTAAGTTAGTAACTAAGCACAAATGTGCAAAGGGGAGGGCTCCAGGAAGGATCCCAGAAGATGTTTCAGGAAGGAAGGGGTTGGATTCAGCAAAAACACAAAAGAAATTATTCAAAGTCTAAAATTTTCCTAGGAGGGCTTCTTCCTTTGGACCAAACCTAAAGAATCCCCCACCCTCTCTACATTCAAACTCAAGTAGTTAGTCCCCATTGACAGGATTTAATCGCAACCAACGAAAGTATGACAAGGATATAGTTAGATAGTATATTTCAGCATGCCAAAGTTGCTGATCTACTAAGCAAGATTACTTGTTCTCACTATTTTGACCAAATAGAGATATCCAGACTAGAGGAGTAGTAAAGCCCTTAAAAGCTATGTACAAGGGTGATAATTTCTTATGCTGTTCACTCAAAGAAGAGAAGGGCAAGTAAGGAAAATTAAAATCCTTTTGCTGTTGATTGATTTCCGTTCTACTCTCCTGTACAAACAAGAGCACGAGTCAAGTGGTGAAAATTGTTATTCAGTGTTATCCAAATTGTTTCACCTAACACAGACTGGATAAGCATAGGTTGTTACATCTTAACTTATCAGTTTTCAGTTTTGGACATACTCCTGGTTGATCTGATGCTATTTTTTTTATCTGTCCAGGATAGATTATTATGAGATAGAGAGTTTGACGCAGAGTTATTTCGATATTTTGACAAAAATCTGGAAAATAACATAGTAAAACTCCGCAAAAAACATAAATCAGTAAAGACTCCAATATCGGTTATGAACGCCTCAATTTTAGCCCAAAAATAAATAAATAAATGCTCTGGATTTGAAAGCGGCTATTGAGGATCTTTTACTCTGTATCTGGGCCTGCTGAGAACGAATATCGGCTTTAAAATTGCTTCAGGGCTCTGTTGTTTCCATAAAAATCATAAAAGGCAAATTTTACGGAAGAGAGCCTAAAAATTTACTCTTCTTCAAAAATGTTTCAGAATGTCATTTTATACCCCACCTTCTGAATTACACGACATTTATTTACAAAAGACCTTATGACCTTCAATTCACGAAGCCAAAACTTCTTAAGCAGGCCAAAACTGAGCCAACCATTCAAAACCATATATTTTTTAGTGTTTGATGTTACACTTCGAAAACATACGCCTTAGGAAAATATTACGTGTTAGAAAATATGTTTTCTATTAGGGATTAAATAAAAAAAACAAGTTTTTTTTTAACTGAAAGTAAGGAGCTAAATTAAAACTTAAAACAAACAGAAATTACTCTGTATATGTTAGGGGCTGTTCCCTCCTCAACGCCCCACTCTTTATGCTAAAGTTTGGCTCTTTCTCTCAACTATACTTTTTAAAGCAGTAAAAAACTTTAGCGTAAAGAGCAGGGCGTTGAGGAGGGAACAGCCCCTTTACAGCCCAACTTTATTTTTGTGAAGACAGCTGTTTTTACTGGGACTATGACGGAAGTCTTGGTTGTTGGTAGTGATACCTATTTGTTGGTTCTACTTGTCCATCATTCAAAGAAAGCACCAACTGCCTTTTCTTTCAAGCTGAAAGCAAGCCTAGTGCGAAACCTTTCAGTATCCTAACTGCAGCAGAGCCTCGGTGACGCTTCAGTTTGTATTCTGTTCTTACATACTTTCCTTGGTTGTGACACTACACTAAATCTGTATGGTTCCGGCTAGCTGGCTGTGTTTACATACTCTCTTTTTACATACTCTGTAATATTTACATACTCTGTAATGTTCATATACTCTCTTTATATACTATGTGTCTGTTAGATATGCCTTGCTTAGATAATGATAAGGGAAACAAATATAATTTAGGAATCCCATATCCCCCAGAAACGTTGAATATTTGAACCGTTTTTGTGCTTGGATTCCTTGTTTTTTCTTTTTTTAATTTTACCTAGGCTCCCCCCTTTTTTGTCGGGTGGATTTTCTATTTTGTACTTCTTTAAATATGTTATCTTTTATCTATTCTCTCTTAGTTTGAGCAAGCACTCAGAAGATATGTTTGGTGAATTATTTCGGGAGGCAGAGCAAATTTGGACCCGATCTGGAAGTCTTCAGGCGAGGATTGATAGACTTTCTGTCAAAGTGCAACAATTAGACAGTAGTGTAGAGGAAGTGACTTTACAAAATATACATTTAAGGAAAGCTTACAAGAGTTCAGAGCTTGTTGATCAACAAGTTGTGGCTAGGAGTACAATGCCGTCTGCAATGAGGGATACATATGACGTGTGCGAGCGACCACCGCCACTGGAGAAACTAAATCCTTATAGGTAATTTCGTTTCTCATTTTTACGTTATATGTACATGCTTGTGGTTCCATTTCAAAGAAGTTGGGTTAATCTGTGCATATGCAAAGGAGTGTTATTTAAAAGAAATTAAAGAGTGGGATTGAAATTCGAAATTTATTTAAAATTATTCTGTATATCATGATGATTACAACCTCACTCTATTCCGCTCTTTGTGCGGAAGCTTGACTAGCGCTTTACTGAAAGTATTTTCGAGGGCCAATACTTTGCTTGTTGGTGATTGTAAGCGTTTTATTTACCTATTGCCTTTCAAATTATCTGGACTGAAGATTTTAATGTTTAAAGCAACAGCAAATAAATAAGCTGTACTATTCTGGAGGCATCAAGAAGAAAAAACTATCACGCTTCTCTTATGTTGCACTGAATCATTGGTGGAAAATATCAAACTTTAGCACAATGAGTGGGGATTTGAGGGAAATCGGGACCTACATTATGTAGGATGCTTTCTGTTTCTTTTTTTGTTTTAATGTTGCTCTCCACTTTCATTTTAAACAAGAGCTAAGAGCTCATATGGCACTTGTGACGAGGTCGGAAGAGCCGAGAGCTCATATGGTACGAGGTTGGAAGAGCCAAGAGCCAAGAGCTCATTTGGTACTTGTGAGAAGGTCAGAACCTAAAGAATCCTAAAGAACCTAATGAAATACCTCATTTTTATAATCTTTCAGAATTAACCCTCGCCCCCACTCCCCCAAAGAGAGCGGATCCGCCCTTCCAACTCCCCCGAATGTCACAGGATCTGGTCGGAATTTGAAATTAGAACTTTATAGCACAAGATCCTTCTAAATATCAAATTTAATTAAGATCTGGTTACCCTTTCGTAAGTTACAAATACCTCAATTTTAAATCTAAGCGTTTCCCATCATTTTAGGTCTCCCCACCCCAAACTTCCCCCAATGTCACCAGATCCGGTCAGGATTTAAAATAAGAGCTTTGAGCCACGATATCCTTCTAAAAATCAAATTTCATGAAGATCCAATCACCTGTTCGTAAGTTAAAAATACCTCATTTTTTCTAATTTTTCAGAATTAACCCCCCCCCCAACTACCCAAAAGAGAGCGGATCCGTTCCGTTTATGTCAATCATCTATCTAGGACTTGTGTTTATTTTTCCCACCATGTTTCATCCCGATCCCTCCACTCTAAGTGTTTTCCAAGTTTTAGGTTTCCCCCTCCCAACTCCCCGCCCCCATCACCAGATCCGGTCGGGATTTAAAATAAGAGCTCTAAGACACGATATCCTTCTAAACATCAAATTTCATTGAGATCCGATCACCCGTTCGTAAGTTGAAAATACCTCATTTTTCTAATTTTTAAGACTTACTCCCCCCCCTCCCAACTACCCCAAAGAGAGCAAATAAGTTCCGATTATGTCAATCATGTATCTGGGACTTGCGCTTATTTTTCCCATCAAGTTTCATCCCGATCCCTCTACTCTAAGTGTTTTCCAAGATTTTAGGTTTCCCCCCTCCAACTCCCCCCCAATGTCATCAGACCCAGTCGGGATTTAAAATAAGAGCTCTTAGACACAATATCATTCCAAACATCAAATTTCATTAAGATCCAATCACCCGCTCATAAGTTAAAAATACTTCATTTTTTCTATTTTTCCGAATTAATCGGCCCCTTCTCCCCCCCCCCCCCCCAGATGGTCAAATCGGGAAAACGACTATTTCTAATTTAATCTGGTCCGGTCCCTGATACGCTTGCCAAATTTCATCGTCCTAGCTTACCTGGAAGTGCCTAAAGTAGCGAAACCGGGACTTTAGGTTTTCCCCCTCCAACTCCCCCCAATGTCATCAGATCCGGTCGGGATTAAAAATAAAAGCTCTAAGACACAATATCATTCCAAACATCAAATTTCATTAAGATCCAAATACCCGCTGATAAGTTAGAAATACTTCATTTTTTCTATTTTTTGCGAATTAACCGGGCCCCCACTCCCCCCCAGATAGTCAAATCGGGAAAACGACTATTTCTAATTTAATCTGGTGCGGTCCCTGATACGCTTGCCAAATTTCATCGTCCTAGCTTACCTGGAAGTGCCTAAAGTAGCAAAACCGGGACCGACAGACAGACCGACAGACCGACAGAATTGGCGACTGCTATATGTCACTTGGTTAATACCAAGTGCCATAAAAATTTGTTTTTTTAATTTGATCTCTGTTTGTTCCATTTCATGCCTCCAAGAACAAAGTTTTTATAATTTTTAATTTTTCTGTCCCGAATAACTAATTGTACTTTCAATCTCACATCATGCGCTGCTACAATAGAACTCTGGGCAAAAAAGGTAAGGAAGGGGCCTTGTTACCACCAGTCACATCCAGCTCATAAAAATGCGACTAGAACTCACACTTTTCGCTTGAAAGAATCATCTTTCAATATCTTAAGTCTATTGTTTTATTCAAAATGCCCCCTTGATACGTTTTTGGAGAATATAGGTAGGAGGAGAGGATGGAGTCCTTTAGTCATGCAGGAATGCACCTACTCTAAATATTCAGTTGAGACTGCTACAATATGGTCATCTTTCTCTTAAAGTTTATCTAGTCTCTTAAAGTTTTATATATATATTTAAATATTAAATCTAAAGAAAACCTTGTACTCAGGATTCCGTGTCCCCCCCCCCAATGAATTTCTCTGCCACACAAGTACACTCTTTATGTATCTTCAGTGTTCCATTAAGGTAACATTTCTTAGGTGATTTTGAAAAGTTTTGCTCGAAATCATTCTAAAACTGATATTTTTTATGGCACTTGGTATTAACCAAGTGACATATAGCAGTCGCCAATTCTGTCGGTCTGTCTGTCGGTCTGTCGGTCTGTCTGTCGGTCTGTCGGTCTGTCTGTCGGTCTGTCTGTCGGTCCCGGTTTTGCTACTTTAGGCACTTCCAGGTAAGCTAGGACGATGAAATTTGGCAAGCGTATCAGGGACCGGACCAGATTAAATTAGAAATAGTCGTTTTCCCGATTTGACCATCTGGGGGGGGAGTGGGGGCCCGGTTAATTCGCAAAAAATAGAAAAAATGAAGTATTTTTAACTTATCAGCGGGTATTTGGATCTTAATGAAATTTGATGTTTGGAATGATATTGTGTCTTAGAGCTCTTATTTTTAATCCCGACCGGATCTGATGACATTGGGGGGAGCTGGAGGGGGAAAACCTAAAGTCCCGGTTTTGCTACTTTAGGCACTTCCAGGTAAGCTAGGACGATGAAATTTGGCAAGCGTATCAGGGACCGGACCAGATTAAATTAGAAATAGTCGTTTTCCCGATTTGACCATCTGGGGGGGGGAGAAGGGGCCGGTTAATTCGGAAAAATAGAAAAAATGAAGTATTTTTAACTTATGAGCGGGTGATTGGATCTTAATGAAATTTGATGTTTGGAATGATATTGTGTCTCAGAGCTCTTATTTTAAATCCCGACTGGGTCTGATGACATTGGGGGGAGTTGGAGGGGGGAAACCTAAAATCTTGGAAAACACTTAGAGTAGAGGGATCGGGATGAAACTTGATGGGAAAAATAAGCGCAAGTCCCAGATACATGATTGACATAATCGGAACTTATTTGCTCTCTTTGGGGTAGTTGGGAGGGGGGAAGTAAGTCTTAAAAATTAGAAAAATGAGGTATTTTCAACTTACGAACGGGTGATCGGATCTCAATGAAATTTGATGTTTAGAAGGATATCGTGTCTTAGAGCTCTTATTATAAATCCCGACCGGATCTGGTGATGGGGGCGGGGAGTTGGGAGGGGGAAACCTAAAACTTGGAAAACACTTAGAGTGGAGGGATCGGGATGAAACATGGTGGGAAAAATAAACACAAGTCCTAGATAGATGATTGACATAAACGGAACGGATCCGCTCTCTTTTGGGTAGTTGGGGGGGGGGGGGGGGTTAATTCTGAAAAATTAGAAAAAATGAGGTATTTTTAACTTACGAATGGGTGATTGGATCTCCATGAAATTTGATTTTTAGAAGGATATCGTGGCTCAAAGCTCTTATTTTAAATCCTGACCGGATCTGGTGACATTGGGGGAAGTTTGGGGTGGGGAGACCTAAAATGATGGGAAACCCTTAGATTGGAAGGATTGGGATGAAACTTGGTTGGAAAAATAAGCAAAAGTCTTGCACACGTAATTTACATAATTGGAACGGATCCGCTCAATTGCGGGGGGGGGGGTAATTCTGAAAAATAAGAAAAATAACGTATTTTTAACTTACGAAGGAGTGATCGGATCTTCATGAAACTTCATGTTTAGAAGGACCTCGTAACTCTGATATCTTATTTTAAATCTCAACCGGATCAAACGTAATTGGGGGGGGGGGGCAGTTGGGGGGACCGGAAATCTTAGAAAATACTTAAAGAGGTGAGATCAGGATGAAACTGGATGGGAAGAATAGAAACCTGTCTAAGATACGTGACTGACATAACTGGACCGGATCTGCTCTCTTTGGTGGAATTGGGAGGGGGGAGGTAATTTTGAAAATTGAGGCATTTGTAACTTACGAAAGGGTGACCAGATCTTAATGAAATTTGATATTTAGAAGGATCTTGTGCTATAAAGTTTAACTTTAGGTTCTGACCTTCTCACAAGTGCCAAATGAGCTCTTGGCTCTTGGCTCTTCCGACCTCGTCCAAATGAGCTCTTGGCTCTTCCGACCTCGTACCATATGAGCTCTCGGCTCTTCCGACCTCGTCACAAGTGCCATATGAGCTCTTAGCTCTTGTTTTATTTTGTCATCGCTACAAAATGCTAGTTGTGATTTTGGATTATCGGTCTTACTTTGGCTATCACCGCTTTATAAAGTTCCTGCAGTACAAGAAGAGGGCAATTCATTCACTCCATCGGTTTCAGCCTCAAAAAATTTAGTATTTTACAAACTTTTTAAACTGTGGTTTAATACATATGTTTTTAAATTTAATATTAGTGCTAGTACAATATTTGGTTATTTGCGAGTAGCGATTGCATTGCTCAAACTCCTGCCAAAAATTTAAAAGCGTCTTGTTCTAAGTGCGTTTTTCCTAGTTCTACTTTCTCAAATGTAAAGCAATCTGAGGGAAATGTAATTGCATAGAAAGCATACGTAAATGACAGGATAAATAAATAGTAGGATCCGATCGGAGCATCTGGAAAATATTTTGTATTACCTATGGGCAACGTGTATACATAAATGCCTATTAAATCTATCGTCCTATGTTTATGCTCTGTTTTTACAACATGCTGGTTTAGGGTTAATTTTATCCGCAAATTTTCAGCTGGTTTAGCTTACCCCAAAGAAGATTTTTCCGACATTGTTTCTCATAGGGGCGGGCGAGGGGATGATTAGCAGTCAAAGGTAGTTAGGTAGAAAGACTTCATCTGAACTTCTTCATATTTTTGCAAACGGTTCATGGCAATGAACGGTAAGAAAAGAACAATATTAAATTAAAAAAAAACAAGAATTTTGTTGACAATATATATATATTAGAAGTATATGTTTTTCTTACTGATTCAAAATATGTCTGTCTTCTAAATAGCTATATAACAGTTATCAGCATAAGAACTTTTCGGTAATGTTAGAAAAAGGGAAACACCCTCAAAACGAGGCAATCTCCAAACCGTCTGAGAATCCTATAAGCGAATTTTCAAACCCCTTTCTACAAAAATGAAACTGTATTTCTTTTGAGCTTGGGTGGTTGTCTATCCCTTCTCAATTTGTATTCTATTCTTTCTCAATCTTATCGAGCTAATGAGATTAGAACATTGGGGCAGGACTTATTTGAGTCAATATTTATTGTCTTAGGACTCTTTAAGTAATACAAAGAATTGCGCCACAGAAAGTGACGATTCATGTAGTTCTATATTTAAAAAAATTGCTGGCTGGAAAAGGGCCAAAATGCTATTCAACAAAATAAAAATGCTATTACAAACAAAATATTGCTGGCCGAGAAAGCGTCAAAGTGTTATTCACTGGAAATTTGAGATAGCTAATTAGTTTTGAACTCCCTAAAAGCTACTTATATAACCTCCCGAGCATCAAATGCCGTACTCCCCCACGATGGTGCACTTTTTATAAGTGTAGTCTGTTCACAATGAGCGTTTTCTCTGTTTTATGCAATATCCTTAACAGTTTTAATATATCTTATAATTGTACAGAAACTTGGGCGGGAGCTTAGTCGATTATATTGTGAGGATAGGCTTTAACTCTTAAGACGTAGATTTTAACCCCGATTTTCCTTATTTTTAAGGATCAAGACCCTTCTAGCTTTGTGTTTTCAACAGGAGTGTAATAAGACTGTGATAGACCTCTAAACATACTAGACCCTCTGGATACCCAATATCCATTGCTGTAATAAAGTAGGATTTCCACCACAATTTGGTCCTAATCACCCTCTTTCTCAAGAATAAAATAGACAAAAATGGTCCACAAAATGTGATCAATTTTTTTTCTACATCCATGTAAAACCTTCCGATATCATCCCTGATGAAAATATGTATACCTTTACTTATATGACGTTAAAATGTATTTTTGTATTTTACGGACGACGGAAAAGGTGGTCTTAAATTTAATTATGCGCACCAGTATCATAATTAAATTTAATTATATGCACCAAATTAAATTTGTGCACCTTTGCTTATATGATGATAAAACGTAATTTTTGTATTTATGGACGACGGGAAAGGTGGTCTTAAATTTAATTTTGTGCACCAATATCATAATTAAATCTAATTATATGCACCAATTTAAATATGTGCACCTTTGCTAATATAATGTTAAAATGTATTTTTTATTTTAGGGACGACGGAAAAGGTGGTCTTAAATATAATTATATTCGCCAATATAATATATGCAATATTAATTTTTCTTTTTTTTAGGGATGACGGAAAAGATGGTCTGAAATTTTACACAGACCCTGATTATTTCTTTGATTTGTGGCGACAACAAATGATTAAAGACACTGAAAAAGTAGTGCAAGATAGAACGAGAAAGGTAAACTACGTTATATTTTTTTTTTTGAATTTTACAGCCTCAAATAATTAATCCAGAATAAAATGACCCAATTTTTATGCTCGTAAAGCAATTTCATAACGTCTTGTTTTGCGAGCAGTAATTTTGGAGTCCAGTGAATTTGATATTGTTATTATTATTTATTTAAGGAGTCAAAAATTTGAAATGACATAACGTAGTTGTTTTCTTTATACGGGGCGTTCTTTTCCTCCTTAAAAAAAAAAAAAAAAAAAAAAAAACACTCACTGAGTGTTTGTATAAAGGGTTCTTACTCGTCACTGACGTAAAATTTTTAGTTCAAAACCTGTTAGGTTTTTTAGTTTTGTAGTTATCACGAAATGAAGAATATACAAGAACGAAATATTGGACTATTTTAGATTATTAATTTGATTATTCTAAATGAAACAAATACAACTTTGGATGTTATTTTAGAATATGTGATTTTTTTTATCAAGCATTGAACAGTAATTTCCAATTATAAGAAGAAAGTTTCTAGAATTTTGCAAAAGAGCCTGATAACCATCAAAAATAACTCCAGATTGAACTAATAAATACACTGTTGGATTGAAGTTTACAGTCCCCCGCCCTGAATAACAAGGAAACCACATTTTTGCATGGGTAACATTGAGGTAGCATTGATTTGTTTATTTCTTTGATTTATTTGTTTCTCTTTTACCTAAACGAATGGTAACTCAGAAGACAGAGAATATGTTGAAAAAGTCAATTATCTTTACTTATAATTAATTATGTGCTAATGCCTAAAATGACTCTTACCGGTAAACCAAACCCCTTATATGCTAATAGTAAGCCAAAGAGACGTATTAGTGCTTTCACTTATGAAATAAAGAGTTTACCAAACTTTTTACTATTTAGAATTCTAGAACGCAAATAGTAATAAAAAATTAAATTAAATTAATGATAGTTATACCGTGGAACGTGTCAAGAGATACTTAAATAAAGGTTTCTGAGACCACAGTGGCTAAGTATGAGGAAACGAGACAACGAAGAAAAACGAAGTAATCCACTACTAGTAAATATTTCGTCGGAGATCTCGGCTCAGCCGTTGTCATTGCAAAGAGAAGGATAAAAAGTCCTCGGGACGATACAAATAAGAAAGAAGCTCTTTCTCAAGTTATGGTGAAAAGGTGAAAGTACGAAGAACCTGATGGTGAACGGAAGAATTAGACTTTTAATTGAGAATTTACTGTTTACAAGGCTTTTCTAAATGCTGATCTATAAACCGGATTTGGTAGCATTGGAATTCCCATTAGCTTAGGAATTATGACGATTTGAGAAATACGAAAAATCTGAATTTTTAACAGCACTGTAAATTGGACTGAGATAAGTTTATCCAGTAGCTCGATTAAAAGCTAATTTTTGGTAGATATTCTTCTTAATTTCAGCTACCCTGGAAAACGTTTTTGAGAATTTTAACGAAGAAAATATTGGAGCTGCTATTAAAGCGGTCAAACTGGTTTGGGTTGTCATAGACGTGTAGGGCCAAGGAGTGTCAACTTTCTCTAGTATTTGGCATAACTTCCTGGGTTTACCGATTGAAAATTTTATGTCCCGATTACCCCTCTCCTAGTTGTTGGTGACAACCGTAAGAACAGCGGATTCTATAAAAACCACTACCCAGAAAGGGGCCATTTGCTGTAGTTGAAGAAATCCAACTTCAAGAAAAAGTTGAGGAAGTTTGTCCCTCAGTTTTGGAAAAACTAACAGAAGATGATATCAAAAAAGGGGGAAGCTTTTCTTCATGCCCTCCAGAGGGATACTTTCAGTTGGACCTGTGCCGTTAATGGATTTTTTGCCGCCTTTTTTCTTTGATTAATTGTACACTCGAGCGCTTCGAATGGATGTCCATTGCAAAGTAAAATTTTCTTGAGACAATTCATTTTTGGGACTATGCGACCTTCAGAACATACTTGAATCTCCCAATCAGTTATGGATGTTGCCACTCTTCTATTTACGCAAGAACGGCAGCTGGGAGGAAAGAGCGGATATCTATCATCGGGTGTAGATTTTCTATAAAGGAAATTTTCTGGCTGAGATACTTTCTGAAAATTAAAAGGTCCAGACAAGGCAGTTTACGATTATCTTCTATTTCTAAAGAACTCAAGATTAGAACCTAGAGTGCTATGATGTATGAAGGAAGTTTTAAGTGACGTCTCTCCACGGTTCCACCCAGAAATAACGTTATCCACAAACCACCCCCGAAACCATGTTTCGGAGGAAAGTATTCAAGGCATATTTTAATAAATTCTGTATAAAAAGTGTTAAAAAAAAGTGAAAGGCTAGTACCCATTGGAAGTCCAATAGTTTGAGTGAAAACTGGTTTTAGTATCAGAAAAAAAAGGAAAGCTTTCACAAATACAGACAAAGCGTAGAATGGCGTCAATATCTAAGGTTTTGTTGTCAGTTTGGTTAGTATTATTTTCTGAATATCAACTTCGCATTTTCTATTACCACAAGAAGCATGTATAGAGATAGTATCGAAAGTAGCCAAAATTGTATAGTTTCTATGGCAAGCTTTTTTAACTTTTCCACAAGGTTAAACGAACTTTGTGTATATGAATTGTGCCTGGATATAAGGGAAGGATAAATTTTAGACAACTACTATCCCAATCTAGCAGCTGGATAGCTAAAGTGGGACGAAAAGAAACCCCCTCTTTGTAGATTTAGGGGGGGGGGAAGTTTAGGAGCAATGCAACCTTTAGGATAAAGTAGTTTTTGTGTTTGGAGTAATAAGTCTTCTGGTTCTTAAGTAGTAGTAGTAGTAGTAGTAGTAGTAGTAGTAGTAGTAGTAGAACAATTTTATTAGAAATAAACATTTCTTAATCAATAGCACAACATAAATGAAGCCTGCGAGGCTGTGCTAATTTCAAGGAAAATAAAGAGAGAATATGGAGAATGAGAAACTATGGAGAATGAGACCATATAACGAAATCAACAACAATAAAAAATACATAAACAATACATTACCTTGCGTGACCCCAAGACAACAAAAAATAACTAACAAAAAAATACATAAATATTACAAATGAATAACTTATGGAAAATTTATTTTAGTTTATCTGTTTCAAAATTATACCTATCGAGAAACTCCACACGTAAATCAGACTTAAGCTTCTTAGTTCTTTTCGTGTTTCCCAGGTGAAACGATTTGTGGGATCAGACTCGAAGGTTTATAAGTGCCCGTGTCGAAGAACGAAATTTCAAAACCTTTCATTACCTGCAACTCTATCAACAATGACAACTTTATTGCCCTTGTCAGTTCTGGTGATTATTATTTCTGGGTCTTCTTTTTTAATGGTCTGAGAATTTTTTTTCTCCTTATAATTTTTTGAGCTTGAACGAAACTGGGTCATCTCAAGAATATTTTTAACCAACTCTCTTCGCACGAACACCTTCTATTTGATATTTTGGGCAAAATTTAGTTAATGTTTTTCCGTGTACAGTTTCTCAAGTTGCGTTGATTAATGTTAACGCAAAAAAAAAAAACAAGAGCTAAGAGCTCATATGGTATGAGCTCTAGCGAAATTTTATGAATCAATAGATTGCTTTAAAAGGAAAATCAGAGGCTTAATGCCGGCCGGGATTTAACATAAGAGCTCTGAGTCACGAGGTCCTTCTAAATGTCAAAATTCATTAAGATCCGGTCACCCACTCGTAAGATAAAAATACTTCAATTTTTCTAATTTTTCCTCTCCCTTCAGCCCCCCAGATGGTCGAATCGGGGAAAACGACTTTATCAAGTCAATTTGTGCAGCTCCCTGACACGCCTACCAATTATCATCGTCCTAGCACGTCCAGAAGCACCAAACTCGCCAAAGCACTGAACCCCACCACCTAACTCCCCCAAAGAGAATGGGTCCAGTCCGGTTACGTCAATCACGTATCTACGACATTTATAAGCGTTTCCCAAGATTTCTGGTTTCCCCTTCCAACCCTCCCCCCCCCCAGTGTCACCGGTTCTGGTCGGGATTTAAAATGAGAGTTCTGAAGCACAAGATCCTTCTAGATATCAAATTTCGTTAAGATCTGATCACCCGTTCGTAAGTTACAAATACCTCATTTTTTCAATTTTTTCCGAATTACTCCCCCCCAACTCCACCAAAGAGAGCGGATCCGTTCCGGTTGTGCCAATCCCATATCTAGGACTTGTGCTTATTTTCCTACCAAGCTTCATCCCGATCCCTCCACTCTAAGCGTTTTCCAAGCTTTTAGGTCCCCCAACTCCCCCCCAATGTCACCGGATCCGGTCGGGATTTAAAATAAGAGCTATGAGACACGATATCCTTTCAAATATCAAATTTAATTAAGATCCGATCACTCCTTCGTAAGTTAAAAATACCTTATTTTTTTTTAATTTTTCAGAATTAACCCTCCTCCCCCAAACTACCCCGAAGAATGCGAATCCGTTTCGGTTATGTCGATCACGTATCTAGGACTTACGATTATTTTTCCCACCAAGGTTCATCCCGATCCCTCCACTCTAAGCGTTTTCCAAGCTTTTAGCCCCCCCCCAACTCCCCCCAATGTCACCGGATCTAGTCGGTATTTAAAATAAGAGCTATGAGACACGATATCCTTCCAAACATCAAATTTAATTAAGATCCGATCTCTCCTTTGTAAGTTAAAAATACCTCATTTTTTTATTTTTCAGGATTAACCCTCCTCCCCCCAACTCTCCCGAAGAATGCGGATCCGTTCCGGTTATGTCGATCACGTATCTAGGCCTTATGATTATTTTTACCACCAAGTTTCATCCCGATCCTCCACTCTAAACGTTTTCCGAGATTTTAGGTCTCCCCCCCCCAATGTCACCGGATCCGGTCGGGATTTAAAGTAAGAGCTCTGAGACACGATATCTTTCCAAACATCAAATTTCATTAAGTTCTGATCGCTCCTTCGAAAATTAAAAATACCTCATTTTTTTTCAGAATTAAACCCCCCCCCCAACTTCCTTAAAGAGAGCTGATCTGTTCCGGTTATGACAATCATGTATTTAGGACTTGTGCTTATATTTCCCACTAAGTTTCATCCCGATCCCTCCAATCTAAGCGTTTTCCAAGATTTTAGGTTCCCCCCTCAATTCCCCCAAATGTCACCGGATCCAGTTGGGATTTAAAACAAGAGCTCCGTGATACGATACCCTTCCAAACTTCAAATTTTATTAAGATCCGATCACTCCTTCGTAAGTTAAAAATACCTCATTTTTTCTAGTTTTTCAGATTTAACCCCCCCCCCACAACTCCCCCAAAGAGAGCAGATTCGTTCCGGTTACGTCAATCACGTATCTATGACTTCCGCTTTTTTCCTCCCGATCCCTCCACTCTAAGCGTTTTCCAAGATTTTAGGTCAATCCCTCAATTCCCCCCAGTGTCACCGGATCCAGTCGAGATCTAAAATAAGAGCTCTTGAGAGACGATATACTTCCAAAATTCAAATTTCATTAAGATCCGATGACTTCTTCGTAAGCTAAAAATACCTCGTTTTTTCTAATTTTAGAGAGTTAACCCTCCCCTCACCTCCCCCAAACAGAGCAGATCTGTTCCGGTTATGTCAATCACGTATCTAGGACTTCTGCTTATATTTCCCACCAAGTTTCATCCCGATCCCTCCACTCTAAGCGTTTTCCAAGATTTTAGGCTCCCCCTCCAACTCCCCTCAATGTCACCGGATCAGGTCGGGATTTAAAATAAGAGCTCTGTGACACAATATTCTTCCAAACATCAAAATTCATTAAGATCCCATCACCCGTTCGTAAGTAAAAAATACTTCATTTTTTCTATTTTTTTCCAAATTAACCGGCCCCCCACTCCCCCCCCCAGATGGTCAAACTGAGAAAAATACTATTTCTAGTTTAATCTGGTCCGGTCTCTGATATGCCTGCCAAATTTCATCGTCCTAGCTTATCTGGAAGTGCCTAAAGTAGCAAAACCGGGACAGACCGACAGAAATTGCGATCGCTATATGTCACTTGGTTAATACCAAGTGCCCTAAAAACGAAAATTTGTGAGAAACATTTAAATGGGGTAAATCGTATTTTTGTTTAAAGCTTAGAAAATCTTCTAGGTTTTTTTGTGGAATCCCCGTTAAGTCGTCAATTTTGTTCTATTATCCTTTAAAATTCATGGTTAAATTGGCTAAAATTAATTTTTATCCTCTCGTAAAAATGGTCAATTACCCACATGCAAGGCGTGCAGGTGTAAAAGGTTTGAGATGGCTGAGAAATAAGGGGCATTTTTTCTGTTACTAAAACACTTAGTAAGACATCATTCATAAAATTTCTAGTTAAAAGTATGTTACTGTTGAAATGTTAACTGCAGAGTGGTACAAATTGAAAATTTACCTGATCAGCAACAAATGTTTAAATTAGAATTAAAATCTAAAGATACCTAAAATTCACCCTAAACGCTGATTGCCAACAGCTACTATTGCTAATATCATATTATAACTGACATTGAGTTATCCAAAGAAAAAATCTGTTAGCCCCTCCTGAATTTATTCATTTGTAAGATTGTGACATCCTTACGGCTGTGCCCTTTCCTCTCTATGGTAATGTAAGCTTTATTAGCTACAGATAATATCAGGTAGCTCATTAGACATCAATTGGCTATGCATTCATATATGCTTGACTGAATTCTAAAGAAATCCAACTGAGATATTAAATATGTTAGTGTTAAACATTAAATAACAATGTTATAATATAACTTTTGTAATTGCAACTTTTTGGTTGTAGTTTTTAATACATATATGCTTCCCTCAAAGTCACAAGCTCAGGACTAAAATCCCAGGATCTCCCTTCCTTAATTCTCAAATATAATCCTTTTAGACTTATTATTACATACATAGGGAAGGGGTGAGATAAAATTGGGAGCTCATTGAAGCTTACTCCAAAGTCCCATCCCCAAAAGGTTTTGGATAATATGGAATCTTCTATGATTTAGAAATGTTGTTGTTTTAAAAAAAAGTGCCCTCATGCGTTAATTGTGCTTTGTGCTTTTATTAATTGTGCTTTTGGTAATTTGTGATTAAACGATGAGGCACAAACGTGTTTACGTGTTTATTACAATCCCTATGGCGAAAAGATTTCTTAAGTAATGCTTAAAATATATTTTGTTAATAATTTTCATTTATTACAGCAAAAGCGAGGAGGTGGTAATCAAAAAGGAGGAGGTAGAAATAAACACAGAGTTAGACAACCTCATAACACGAGAGAAAAACTTCGAGAACAAGCGATAAGACATGGAGAATTCATTGCCAATAAAGAACCATTAGAGGCAAGTCTTTTTTCTATATATTTATTTGGTAAAATTGAGCTTGTGTTTTAGTGACTTATTTGAAACGCTCTACAGTAAATTAAACCATGTCCACATCCCTTTCATTTTCACTTTTTGGAATGGCCCTCTATTATATATGTTTTTTATTCATTTTACAATTTTTTAGGATTTTTATGTGCTTTCTTTTTTTTATATATGGCTTAAAAGTTTTTAAATTTAACCAACTCTTTTTCAAAATCTGATCTCCTATAAGCAAAAGTTAATATAACCTTAATTCTCAAAGGTTCAGAATCCAAAATATAGCCCTTATTATTCATGGCTTCAAAAATCATTTCACACAGTTTACGGGCTTAATTTAAACACTACGGTTATTATTAAGGCTTTTACATCAATTTTAGTGTGTTCCAGAGTCTTGTAGCAAAATTGGATCTGGTTCACTTTATGAACTATGTTTCGATAAATAATAAAAAATTACAAGTTTTTCTGATGCGAACGAAAATAACTGCGGTTTATGCAATATATTTTTGGAAAACTATTCCAAACAAACCGGCTCGTCATATTTCCCTCCATTTTTAGAATTATGGAAAACTTAGGCTTTACTAAAAACACAAAAACAACACAACAAAATAGAAAACCCATAAGTAACATAAAGAAATCAAATGATTAATTCATAAAGCTCTCAATAGTCTTTTACCGGCCATTAAATCGCTAACTTTTATGCCACGATTTTAACTCCCTAAAAATTCAAGAAAGTCTAGTTTTCAGTAAAGCGCTAGTTTTTCAGAATCCTGAAAGTGTAGGAGAATATCAGGAGAAAGTTTGATTGAAACAGTTTACGAAAGAACTGTTTTTTTCACATGGAATGGCTTTCGCTCAAATTGTAACCAGCATTAAGTTTCCCCCTACAAATATTGTCTGTTATATCTTCTTCGCTATTAGAAGCGTTTAGTTACCGTCAAAATAAGTCTTGGGATAATTTTGACAATATCTGAAAGTATGTTTTAGCAAATTCAAAAAAAAAGATTCCGAAAGCTAATTAATCATTTAAAGGATAAACAACACAAACATAGAATAGAGCCATTTCCAGACAGATGATGCTTGAAGGGTGGATGAAAAGGGACAAACTTTTCTAAATTTATAAGATTTTGGCGAAGTAGCATATAAACACCCACTAGTTTGTGCAGAATGATAGAAATGAAGAACTCACATGTTTGCAGTTATTTTTTACGTTCAGAAATGAAAAAAAAACCAACAACAAAAAAGCAATAATAGACAGCTTATGTCTTATTTTTTTCAACATATTTTGAGGCAATAAATGATTTATGTGTTGCCTTAACGAAGAAATGCAAATATAGATTTTCATGAAGGAAAAACTAGCAACAGAATTTTGTCCTAGTTTGTAAAGTAAGCCCAGATGTTTGAATAGAAACCAATATTATGCTGTTGCTGAAATGCATCTACTATTTAGAATTTTCTGTTTCTCTTTGCTCACATTTTCATGAATTTAAGTTTTCTTAGCTCGTTTTGTCAAAAAAAGAAAAAAAGAAAAAAAAGGGTTATGTCATGTCAAATAGATTACATGACAGACAGAATAAATTAGCTAAAAAGGATAATAAAATTAGCTAAAGGATGACTATCATAAGAAATGAAACTGCAGCCTCTATTCTTTTGTGACTATTGAAGAAGAAATATTTTAATGCCTTCCCTGAACACATAGTTCCAAAGGCTCTTACCCCCCCCCCCAAGGAAAATTTTTCCCTTAAATTTCTTCTTGACCCCCTCATCGTGAGACAAAACTGGGTATCTTTTCCAAAGTACGGATGAAATTCGTTGTCTTTTAACTAAAGTTAGTGACTGTGTGCTATCTCCTCAAAATGTAAGCAATACCCACTTGCCTTTAGGCACGAAAAACGTGTCCACACTTTGATTACCGGAAGCCAACTATGAGAGTGTATAACTTATTGGCATTAGAGATTAGGCCGTACTATTGACTAAGAATAAAAATCATTGCTAGGGGCGAAAATCTTTCTGGAGTTTTTATTTCTGGAGTCTTGTTTTTATTTCTTTGTGATGCTTAAGTATGCTGATTTACTGCTTGAATGGAAAATAATACGAACTTTTAGAAATTTTTTATTTGTAATCAATGCTTCCATTAACAAAAGAAAAACGTTGGACCAAAGCCTCACACCTAAATTTTGACAAAAAGGTTTCATAACTTATTTTATGAAATTCTTTTTTCCTTCCTAATTCACACGGCTTGTCGCTAAATTCCTTTACTGCATCTTTAACAATCCCTGACTTCAACTCTCATATACTAAGCTTTTTGCCCAATTTCTGCATTCGAATTTAAAACTAGATGTGGTGGATAAATTTTTTTTTATGCTTTCAGTTAAGGATCATAAGAACTTTACACCCATTTTGAAGACAATTATAAAAAAATATACTGTTAAAAAAGTTTAAATCCGCCGGCTAGTGCTAGTAGCCGAAATGATGTAAAAAACAAAAATAAGACATCACCAATGTTTGAGTTGATAAAACTCAGCAATGCTCGTTACTAAATCAACAAAAAATAGACACAAGTTAAATATACCGAAACAGTTCAAAGACCCTTGTTGAAACTAGAAATCTGTATATATTCATTCTTTTACATAATTTCATTCTCTGAAAAATTCATATTATACATCTCTTACATATCCGTAAAGTAGACTGAATTTATATCGCCTACAATTCCTATCTATTTTTTCTAAATCTCTATTTAACGATTTTGATGCATGTAAAACGATATTCTTTTGGCTATATTTATTGTGAATAATAAAAAGCATGGTAATTATATCAGACAATAAAACGTGACATCATGCTTCGTTGGAATAGTTAATTGGTCTTAAACCTACGATTCGTTAAAGTACCCAGGTTTAATTTATAATTTTTTTTTGTGTATGTAAACATGTCAAAATAAAAAATATCTTCTATTAAGAAAATTTGATAGCTAAAAGGGAAGTGAAGTGGTTTAATATAACATCAAAGAAAATGACTATTAGTAACTTATTTATGTTTAGCTATACTTGCAAATATTTTGCAAGGTAATTAAGGAAAAAAAAGAAAATATAATAGAAATCAATTAGTAAACTAAATTTTACTGCAAACTGGTTGATCAACGGTATTAGGCATAGAAATAAAAGCACGCGCTGACACATTGCCTCTTGATTCTTTGAATTTTGAGCAACAAAAATAGTGCCATACATATATAAAGTAAATAGATTATTTGAATATATCTTCAATATATATATATATATATATATATATATATATATATATATATATATATATATATATATATATATATATATATATATATATATATATAAATGAATGCATGTCTGTCTATCCAGTACACATTACTACACTGTTCATCCGATCACCATCAAACTTTAAGAAGTTGTTTAATTCACTCTTGCAAACCTTCGAGGTATAAATAATCCCCCCCCCCCAGACCTTCTAATAAACCTAACCTATTTTGCACCAGACGAGAAAATAAAAAGTATTGTATTTCCGAAAGTACTCAAATAAATGAATAGTATTAAAATAAAAAAATGAATGTGTTATTAGTTTTTTGTCCTTGACGTTTCTTATTGTCTGTTTATTTTGAATAAAATCAAGTAGTTGTGGGCATCAAGCCATGGCTAATTGTACGAAAAGCCAAGGCAGATAGTCCGAGTGAGTGACAGGCAAATCTGGCATAAATCCTTTTTAGAATTGTATTAAAATTACGTCAGTTCATTTGTTGATAGATAAGTCTATATATCAAACGTCCATGCGTCATTCCTAGGACAGAACTAAGGTAGATAGTCATAGAATTAAAGGATGAAAGATAGGATTCATTTTGGGTTGACGCGTGACGGACAATGTCCACTCGACTTGTATGCAAAATCTGGGACTCAATTTGCTTGGACTCACAGGCGAACAAGTGGAACCTAAGCCTAATAGGCTTGGGCGCTTATAGTCTAAAGGTGGAATACCGTGATATTTCCTTGAGATCGCAGCAGCGCGCAAGAGGTAACCTTGTTGGTAATGAAAGTACCCTATGTTCCCAAAGTATGTTGTAGGAGGAACAACGAATTCTAGGCCTATAACAGACTAAACTAAACATCCTGGGAAATGCATAGGTATCTAAATTGAATTGGCAAATCGTGATGAATCATGAAAAAAAATACAGCTTTCACATAATTGACCGTTAATATAAGTTAATCTTTACTATTCTTGATCATTCATGATAGGAAACTAATAATCACGTATAAATAGTAAACTTATGATACTGTCTTTGGAGTTTGGAACTATTTATGTTAGCTGGAACACTACAAGCCCTCAAAGAGCATACCTGGGCGCAGGAGTCCTAAAAAATATTAAACACATAGTTTCAAATTTAAGACGTTTGAGAATTTACGGTCCATAGACCTGTCAAGCAGGCTTTTCCTTTCCAAGAGCTAGCGAAAGTTGCTCCTTGATTATTATAGTAAACTAATATAAAATAAAAAAAGGAAAGGAAAAAGAAACGACAATCAGTTAAAAGCAGTTTACTTATATCAACGACATGTCATTTTCTTCATTTAGGTCAAAATGAGGGTTTTTCATGTTGGTTCTAAATTTATTCTGTCCCCCCCCCCCCCTCCGAAAAGTTTTAGTTTATGTAGCATTGATTCAATTCAATTTGCTTCTAGCATTTTTAGTTTATTCCAAAGTACAAGTTTGTAGTAGCATTTTTTAGTGATTTTTTTTTTGTGTAGCCTAGAGGAGCTGTTGTCTAATATTTTTCATCCCTTTCAGCCCATTTACGATACTCGTTCACCTGTTGAGTCAGGGAGTTATGTAACTATTCAGTCAAATTCTGAATATATGAGCAGTGATGAGTTAAAAAAAGCTAATGGGTATGTATTTTGCTTTTAGATATTTGGAACTACCTAAACTAGAAACTTACCCCCCTCCCCCCTACAAAAGTTAAAAATGTCATCTATTGACTTAAATAGCGTCTTTTGTCTGTGTAAATCAAACGGGAGTATGTCAGTCTGTGTGTCCTGTATACATTACTACATTGCTCATCCGATCGTTAAGAAACTTTAAGCATTTGTTGTGTACGCTCTTGCGAAGGTTCCAGGCTTAAAATAACCCTTCCCCCAAGGTCCTTTTTATTTTTCGAAACTTTTCTTACTAACTAAAATTAGAGACCCCTGCACAAATGCTTGAATAGATGGCAGTGAGGTGGTAAAGCGGAAATTTTACCATAAGAAATTGAGTCACCTCGACTTTTTGGAAAGATGATAATTGTTATCAAATGACAAAACCCGCTTCTTACATCGAGCAAAAAGAAAGGAACGAAACAACAAATAAAACCGAAATAAAGAAAACGAAACTTAAAAATTAATTAAATATTAAATGTGTTTTTTGCAAAACTATAAATAAAAACTCACCTTATTCTCATTTCCTGAATAACAATTTCATTTGCGGAGATTTTTCAAGGTCCTACGGTGTAATGGTTAGCATTCAGTACTCTGAGTCCTTGATGGATCATAACTAAGACTGACCTAATCTAGTACCCAAAAAAGGAACTTCAAATTCAAATTACACAGTTCGTCCGATCACCAAAAAACTTTAAAAAGTTGTTGAGTACGCTCTTGTGAAGGTTCTAGGTATAGAATATCCCACCCTCAAGGCCCTCTTATCTTTTGAATCTTTTTGTGCAAAAACACCTGATGGATAAGTTGATAATCCTAGCCTAATTCTTCAAATACTTTTAAATTTAAAAATGCGAACGTTATTTCACGTATGAAAAAAATTTTGGGGGGGATCTTTTGGGAGAGATTTTTTGGGGCGGAATACGCCGGATTCCTGTCACAACGACGAGGTTCAATTGACGAGGAAGAAATAAAAAATGATTGTTTCATCCAAAACACTTTTATTCCAACGAAACAAACCAAAGGTTGACGCAGCACTTCGCGTTGCCAAAATAAAACTTTTTTCATTTTGCATAGTCATAATTTTAATTTTTATTGTCCTAGAATTTCCTTTGGTTTGACATCGAAGTAATGCGCGACAGTAAGCTAGTTATATATAGTATATGTTTATAACATATACAATTATATCAATAATAATGAGAAATGTTTATCAATAACATAGATAAACATAGGTCTATAATGGTGATGGCTAAACTTCACTACAGGTAAAGCTGAATTCGAATTATCTCTCTTTACGATATACAACATTAAAATGAAATATCAGTTTGTCAGTGGTAATGGACAATACATTTTATATACAATGCCATGCATTATATACATTACTTCCAAATTTATTACAATCTAAGTGATCTGTTGAATATTTTTAATTTTTTTTTGTTTTCTTTCGAGAGCCGCAATCATTCTTTCAAAGAGCCTTATGTGGCGTGCGAGCTGCAATTTGGCCATATGTGCTTTATTAGTTCTAAGGTTTTTTGAGAAACATAAAAATCTCAAGTGTGGAAAAGCTGTTAGCTACGTCCAACCTAAATAGTGTTACAGTATTTCAGTAGACTAAACTCTGCAGCCAGCATATCCTGAGCTCCTCGCACATTTCCTTTCATGCCAACAGGAAAACTGTTGAAGAAATGAAAACTCTGTAGGTGTGCTTCTCTGTTATTACTATTGGTTAACGCTGGCTGTTTACCAGCTCCTTTTCGCATTGCTTTTCTATGTTGGTAAAGTTTCTATATTGTTTTCTATCAGCTGTGGTGAAGATCGGGTAACTATTTCGGTGACTTTGGTTAAAGGTAGAACCGGAAATGAAAGAATTCGTATTAAACTAAGTCATTGCTGTTACACCTAAAGGTTCTATCTCACATTTTCGTAGATCTGAGGTAATAGCCGAAAGCCGTTTTCTAAGCTGTCCTCAAAGGGAGGATCAGCAGGGTAATGTAGATCGTAAGGATTGGAGGTTGAACGTACGTTGCCTTGTTAATCCTCTCTTTGAATATATTTCAGTCAACAGTTTTTGGAAATTATTTCAGAATAGGCTCAGCTTATTCAAAAATTTATGAAATTCCTTAATACATCGTGAATTTATTGTAAAATTGACATAAGTGTAAAATTTTGGATTATAAATCTTTAAATAGTAAGATTAAGTATTGATTAGTTAAATTTAAAACATAATAAAGGAAGGTAAAATAATGAACTACTTAAAAGAAAACTGGTTTATCATAAAATGTAGAATTTCAATATATTGTTATTTTTGAAGACGACATTGGCAATTATGGACATGCCGAAGAGTAGCGCTTTACATGCCTTTATAGTGTCCGGTCATCAAGATTCTTACTCTTATTTTGCTTTTCAGTAAGAAATACAGTGTAACTGTTAAATGACTTATGAAGCTCCGTCTCGAGATTTGCATTTCTTACCATCATATGATCCTTAGAAATCAGAATTCAAATAGCTCTACTAATAATTTATAGGTTCTTCTTTTTTTTTCTTTGCGAAAATCTAAAATCCCTCAGAATATACCAAATTATGAACTATAACAAACATAAGTGTATGTAGTTAGATAGAATACGATAATAGAAATAAGGAATAGTGAATACATTGTTTCTACCGCTATATCCATTTCCAAAATATTCTCACTTTAGATATATTATTAATAATTACTGACTGCCAATTATACGCCTACTGTTCTTCCGATATAGTGGAAAAAGTTAGTTTTGCCATAGTCATAGTCCTGTGGTGGCGCATTGGGTATGACCTCAGCTTGTTAACCTGGGACCAGAAGATTGAACCCGGCTGTAGCAACTCATTGCAGGACCGATACAAGTACCTTAGTAGTTATGAAACGTCCTTGATCCGATACAATACTGTACAAAAGTTTTTGTCATTTATATTAGGGTAAATTATTGCTTCTTGGACTACGATCTTCTCAATAACTAATCAAACCCCTGTAGCAAATCAAAGAAAAGGAATTGGAAAAGATTTACATTCTCCTCAGTACTACTACTGTGATAATAATATTTTCCCCTCCAACACTTAAACAGAATAGATAGCTCTTCAATTCAATAATGCTTGATAAATAATTTAGTGACATATCCAAACTAAATATAGTGTGACCTAGCGTTTGGTATGACACAGCAAATATCGATGGTCAGTTGTATCGTGTTCGTGGATCAATGATCCTGAAAGGTATTGATACTTTTGATACACAAAATCTTCCTCATCTAAATTTAAACATATTTCCAGTTTTCCTGTTTAAGCCTCAGGGTATGCACAGGAAAAGATTTATGTGAGTGGTCATGGTTTTATCAATTAGTTCCTATCCCAGGTGGTTATATTATGTTATGCATAGCCTCTCACAATTAAATAAGCCCTTTCACGCCAAGCTAAGTTGGAATTTCATAATACCATGATTTTGAGAGGTATCAGTGCTTTCAATGCACAATTATCCATCTAAGCCTAGCTATGTCTCCAGTTTTACTGTTTGTGCCTCAGGTACTTCACAGAAAAAGACTTTTGGTGTAAGTCCATGGTCTTGAGTATGTCAGGAGGCGTATGTCAATAAGACCATGATCTTGAGAGGCACTGATACTTTCGATGAACAAAATCCCCTCATCAAAATCAGGTTCTTCACAGAAAAATATTTTCGGAATTTTTTTCTGGTATTCTCCTTAAAAAAAAGAAGCCCATAGCTTAATAATTAAGAGAGTTTCAGAGAAGTGAAATTCTGATTTTGTTTCAACTTAATTCTTTCATTGCTGGACATCCGGTCTTGACATTGACTGATGCATCGTAGAACCAATTCCAGCCATCGTATGAAATGTTCTTACTCGAGTTTGACTTCGCATTCGAGATATGATTATATATCGTGAGATTTGGACTTGCCAAAAACCAATTGAAGCTTGTATTTTTTTCCTTGAAATTGTACTACCTACACATTTAACTTATTTTCCTTTTGGTACAATTTTAGGTCGATACCAAGCATTCCGAGGCCGAGTATTACTGAGGATGCCTATCTGCAATATCCTTCAGTTGTTAATCTACATCGAAACAGCGACTTGTCTCAAATGCAAAATAATCATAGAATTCTTAGCAAATACGATTCACAAGCAAATATGACGTAAGTTTTCCTGTTTCGTAGGTTTTTTTTATCTCTTGAGTATATTTCTAGTCATTAAGTCAACGATTGCAAGTACCTATAGAAGATATGACATCATGGGAAATTAAGGATTAGAATATTATATGAAGATAGATGGCATTATTGATATCACTTAATCTAATGGATAAATTTATTTGGTTTTCTAAAATAAACTTTATATGGTACTGTTTTGCATACATTCAAAAAACTAAGAAAGATGTCAAAAGTATAATGCAATAGATAAATCCTGTCCATAGTGTTATCTAACTGATATACAGCTGAAAATCATATATATATATATATATATATATATATATATATATATATATATATATATATATATATAATATATGTATATATATATATATATATATATATATATATATATATATATATATATATATATATATAAATATATATATATATATATATATATATATATATATATATATATATATATATATGTTAATAAAACATATAAGATTTTTATTATAATAATGTTTAGTTATAATAAAACTTAAATATAATAAAATGAATTTAAATATAAATTTGATTTTTACCGCAAACTTAAGTTTATTTATTTTAAATATAAATAAAATATATAAAGTAAAAAAAAAATGCTAAATTTAAAAATTTCAAGATAAAAACACTCAGAACTACCCAACAAGAAAGCTCAATCCTTCTCAAGCAGTACCTTAAAAAGAAGTAAAATCTAGAAAGGACAATCTAACCCCTCCCTCCTTACCATAAACGCTGTAGTAAGAAAGTTTGTACTTTTCTATGCTAGTTTTTGCGTGTAATCCTACATGAATACATCAATTATTGTCTGTCCTGAGGCCATCATCCTTTGTACAAAAGTATTTGAAGAGCATGCTATCTTTCACGAATAAAATGTTAGAATTATCCATAATCATCGTATTTCTAAGCCCGAACACAATTAACGTTTTACATAGAAATAAAGACGAAAATGATGTAATTCCAGATGAGTTTGCTAGGGAAGCCAATTGAAAACATTTTTGTGATTGGGCTGTATTTTATCATATGTTAATTGAAGACGCTTTTTCACTGCAAAGGTCCTTGAGTCGGCCTAGTGGCAGCTGGGATCCAACCCTAGACTCTGCATATCCAAGCAAAGATCAATCTAGTGTGCCACCACTGGGCTAGATTATTTTTTTTTTCTGTTGCTACGTCATAGAAGAAAACGCACTGCGCAGGAACTGAAAATATTGCCACTGTCGTTAACTTAAATTTCTGAAAATATTCCAAATCTGTACCTATTTTATCAGGATGACACCTTAGATGATCTTTGAGCTTCGATGGTTTCAGAGTCATTGCTCACAACTTTGTTGCGTAAAAGGCATATGGGCAACCGTCTGTCTGCTTTTGATGGCAGAAAACCAAATTTTAAATAATCAACTCTGTATTGTCGACATTTCTTCTTGGATTCAGCCATGTTTCGTATCAATTACCAACCTACACATTAAAAAGACATTGTTTTAATAAATTTATGGTGGTCTTACTTAACAGGATATGGCTATTTGAACGAGAAAAGAAGTAAGGAAATTAATAAATTAATTATTGCAATGAAATTATCAAAGAACCGACAGCAAACTGATTCTTTATCTTAAAAGCAATAAATTGCTAAGATAAATAATAGAGTTTTATGAAAAAAATGAGCCAATTTCATTTTTTGTTTTTTTACGTGTAAAATAAATTGTTAAATAATAAATTAAAAGTATGGAGTTATAGCATACATGCAGGTGATTACCTACTTTTTCCGACACTGACAAACACAAACATCGATTAACTTTACTTTTCTTTTCAAAAATTCGGAAACAAATGAAAAACGTTTATCCTTAGCATTCGTATTTATATTGGTGAAAAATCAAACAAGTTTCTTGCAAGATTGCAAGCACATTCACCACAAGTCGTATTTCGTTCCTTTGCAAGTCTAAACAAGCGTTGCGGAAGGCGGTGACGGCAGCGGCAGTGCTTTGCAAGTCTTGACAGGTTGTAGTGAATATAAAATATGCCAGTTTTTTTATAAGTAACTGTCGCTGAGCTTCGTAAAATAATATCTTCCCATATCAATTGGTTAAATCAAGCCAACATTTTAGTTATTCACTACCTAACCAGATAAAATTTTGCGGACCCCCTTTTACTAATTGTGAACCCCCCATTTTTTTGTCACACCAACGTGGACCCCCATCAAGCTTCCCGTGCACCCCTGGGGGTCCACCTGGACCACATTGGGAATCATTGCTCTATGCAATGAAAACAAATCAGGGAAAAGGGACAAAGAATATGAACAGCTGCTTTTGCGTGACTAAATATATTTCAGAAATTTAAATTGTGTATAAGTGTTTGGAAAATATGGAAGTATTGAAAAATATTTGGCTCACCCATGGAGGTGCTCTTAAAATACGATTTTGAGTATGTCTTTCAGTGAGGTACATTTAGTATAGTTAGCCAAATGGTCTTGTAAAATATATTTTATTAAGTATTTTTTCTGTCATTTTAATTGCACGAATCCATGTTATTATGAATGTATGAAGTTAAGAATCAACAATTAGGGACCATGAAACTAAATAATTTATGATGTTGACTAAAAATAATTTTTTTGTTTAGGTCATTGCCTATAACAAGGTGCATAAAGCTATTAAAGTTATTTCTTTTCGTTTTTTTCCCCTAAAATCTCTCTAAAAACTGAGACCAAAAGAAATTGAGACCTAAAACCTGTGCCATTTAACTTTCATTTGGAAAACTACAGGTTTTATGACTGTCTTAGTTCTATGACTATCTGCCTTAGTTCTTCTGCGCTAGAAATGACGCTTGGACGGATAATAGATAGACTTATCTAGTAACAAATGAACTAACGTCATTTTTATTCAATCCTGATAAGGGGGTTAATGCCAGATTTGCCTCTCACTCAATCGGACTATCTGTCTTGGCTTTTTCTACAATTAGCCATGGCTTGATGCCTACAACTAATCGATTACCTAAACTCGTTACCGAAACTCGGTAACGAGAAAAAAAAGAGAAATCTCCGAGTCATGAGACAAACTCTAAAACTATACTTTATAACCAAAAAAGGGTGCTTGGTGTGTTTGAAGTGGACCAAACAAGGCCCTTGCCGGGAAATTGTCTCTGCTATGTTGTTTTTAAATTCCACGGGTCGTTATTATTAGTGCTCTAGTGACAGTGCTAAAAGTCAAATAACAAGTTTCTAGGAATTTCGACTTTTTTTTAATTAAACCTTTGCTCAGTTTCCTTCCCACCACCGTCATCTACTACATTATGACTTGGACCATAAACCGCCTCTAGTTTGGGTTGCATTACGGTGATAGAGTATTTTCGGACGCTAACTATGCCGATGACCTTGCTCTTGTATCCGATTCACCGTCGAAGCTCACAGAAGCCCTACAAATCCTTGCTGATGAAGCCTTAAAAATAGGGCTGTTGATTAATTGGCAGAAGACAAAAGTGATGTTTGTTGAACCCCGTAACTCGCCGCGTCCCCCGCCAGTCCTAATGGTCGGTGACGAACCAGCTGAGATTGTTGAGGAATTTGCATACCTTGGCTCTATTCTCTCAAATGGCGGATCAATCCCTAAAGATCTAATGCACCGAATTGCCAAAGCCTCATCAGTAGTGGGGAGACTAAGTGCCCTTTGGAGGAAACCTTCTATCAGCCGTAGGGCCAAGATATGCATATACAATGCTTCGGTGAGATCCGTGCTTCTTTACGGACCCGAAACTTGGCCAGCCACTCAGTCTGTGCTTAGCACCGTAAATATAGCCCAAACAAAACATCTTCGCCGCATTGAAGGACTATGCTGGCACGATTTTGTTAGCAACGAGATCCTCCTGGCGTTAACTGCTCAAACGCCCTTCTCAGTCCGACTCGCCCAACGGACACTACGCTGGTACGGACATCTCCTTCGCATGCCCCCCGACACTCTCGCACGAACGATTTTTGACTTTGATCCCGTGCTGCACGGTGGGAAACGCCCAAGAGGTCGTCCCCCAACCAGATGGAAGGACACGACAGGTGCCTTCTTAGTCATGGCAAATATTCAGAAAGATGTCCACATCCTTGCAAGAGACCGGTCCAAATGGAGGAACCATGTAGCATCACTCGACGGCGGAAGCATTTCGGCAGGAGTATTAAGTCAAGTAAGTCAAGTCAAGTCAGTTTCCTTGGTGTATTTGAAATGTCCCAAAAGAGGCTCTTGCTGGAATATTTTCCCCGCTAAGTTGTCTTTTAGATTCTACGTGTCGTTATTGCTAGTGCTCTAGTTTCGGCTTTTTTTTTTAGTTGAACCTTTCCTCAGTTTACTTTTCAACCGGATAATAAGACACAAGCTTCACTACTTTGTTGTTTGGTCATCCTGATAAGGGGGAAGACTAAATGAAAACTAAAGACTACAATGGTGATGAAAAAGAGCTTTTTACTCTCATGAAAACTAAAGCGCCACTATTCTACGTTTTTGGGTTTTACCTTGTTTTTCTAAGACCGGAAAAATTATAATGGCAAGAAATTGATCTGAAAAGCTTGTATCAACACTAATTATTCCTATTTATTGATTACATCAACTATGCCTTTATATCTTTTGTCAGATTCCCGTAACAGGGATCAGGAATGAATATTTGGGAACAATTTCTAATTTGTTTAATTGAGAATTAAAGAAACGGCCACTCAATATTGTGCCGTTCTATGTTATATGATACTACCAATGAATTCAATCCACTCAACATTATCTAAAAAATTACGTAATTATATTTTACTTTTAGTTTGCGTAACCGTGTGAGTGCAAGGGATAGCCTCCCGCCGCCTCCACCTCCTCCAAGTGACTTTAGTCAAAACCATATTAAGATGCCAAACTTTGACAATTCGGAATTGGACTTACCGCCGCCACCATCTCCCCCTCATGAAGAATTTGGAGAAAGAGAAATAGTACCACCAACGAGACCTGCTACTGAACCTCCTCCACCACCACCTCCTCCTCCAACTGCTAGTCCTCCACCTCCACCACCACTAATGTCAATGAAAAATCAAGTAAGATATTCTTTTTCATATATTTGTAGATAGTAATATCAAGTGAGTACAGTTCTTAAAGAAAGAGATGATGGCGATTGTTTACGTTGAAACTAGATGACGTATAGGCTTACATATTGCGTAATGAATTGCACTTCTAAGATGTATATTGTAAAATCTGTCATAAAAAAACATGTATTTAAAATGTGGTGAGTCTGTTTATGTTTAACCCCCACCCCTCTACTTAGTCTTGCTGAAGAAGTAGGATTTCCAATCTCATATTTCATTGAGTTTATAAATTGAACTTAATGCAACGTTATTGCGTCTACAGTGTTTATAGTTCTATGGGTCAAAATGTTTACTAGAATGGTGCTGACATCGGGCATGGTCAGGTGAGATAGAAGACAATTTATCCGTTGTTTAATATTAGAATCTCTTTCCGGGCAGTTAATTTAATTTCTTTAATTGTTTTGTACACATCTTGTCATGTAAAGGGCCTTAGATAAAGTACATATTGTCGTGCCCATACAAAAGGGTCCAACTAGCTAGTTGAATAATTGGTTGGCTCGTAGAATTTAACAGTACTGCGTTGGGACTTGAATTTCTTTTTTTTTTCTACTTTTAAGGATTCTGTAATTTGATTTTATGTACAATATACGAAATTGATGCCATGCCATTCAACTACAGACTACTTTTCACAGATTTCTCTTAGTTAAAGGATAAAAGGTAAAGGATACGGCATTAGACTTTACAGTCCGTACCGGTGGTGCTGATCTCCGTTTCTTGGCCCTTAATCCAGGAAGTGCAATGGGGGTTTGATTTCTCTTAGTTAGACCCTTAAACAAAAATTGTTTGGCGAAAAATTTAAAATCTATTTACGCTTTCTTTTAAAATGTTTGAAGCATCTGAAACACCCTTCCGTTTGGGACTCGACGATAATATGGGCACTATTACTCTCCAACTACTAAAGATAGCATGAACTACTATGGTTGACACTTGAACGATGGATGGAAGCTGAATTTCCTGTTTTGTATTAAGGTTTAAAACTAGGAATTATTTCCCTCTTACTGGATTTGACCCTTAAGTTTTACCCCCTTATCTAAGTTGATACAGAAGAAATTGCTGTCATCGGCATTATAAATATTCTTTGCTTTCATCAATGATCAGTTTTAATTGCCTTTACGTTTGCAAAGGGGATAGTGTTTTCCATGGCCGTTGCTGTTGTGTTGCTGTTGGGAGAAAAGAATTTGTAGCCACACAATAAAAGTTTTTTTAGCTCCATAAATTACTTGACAGCTCAAGTCAATTGTTGAAATCGTCATTTAGAGTTTTGTTTTCAGAAAATATTGCTCCTGATTGAACATCTATAATAACTGAGCAATACTTCAATTGGTTACAAAAACCTGAATGACACTAAACATACAAACATAGCCCAAGTCGATTTAAAAAAAGGAAGAAACAAAGGAAGGGGATGGAGGAAGAAGGAAAAATGGGGCTTAAGTTTCTAGCTTAAGTTTCTCGAAAATAGAAAACTAAGCGAAAAAAAAAAAAAAAAAAAAAATCATATATTACCCATGTCAAAAGATGCAACGGGTAGGGCCAGAATTTCGGCAATAAAACCATGCCGATTACTTCCGCCAGTTGTATGAACTCGAACACTCAGACTAGATAAATTTGATTTCCAAAATATATTTTCTTTGGTTAAATTCTTTGCCATCAGACGTGTTATATCTATACTAGTGAAGTTGTATATATCCCCATTATATAAACCAATGTTATCGAGTTCAGTCATATTTGCGTGATCTGTGTCGTTGACAAAACTGGATTGCAATATAAAAGGAAATTTAATTAACAATCATTTTTTTATATTATTAAAAAAAAATTATACCATGATGGTCCCAGATATAGCCTTTGTGAATCTATGTTAGCATTCCATAATCTTTGTCATTCGACAGTTAAACGCACTTTGAACAACCTTTACATGAGGAATAGGCTAAAAATATTGCCTTATTTTTCCTAGTTTACTGATTTAATGTCATTACACATTTAGTAATTATATAGTTTTTGATTATTTAGTGTACTGATGAAAATTTCATAGTTCATTTTCTGGATTGACTCTTGAAATATCAAAGACAGTGAAAATCAATTTGATTGTTTGAAACCGCCTAAGTGGAAACTTACACAACCATATATATCTTTAGGGCAAATATGGTACGTAATTTTTCGCGAAAAACGACCTATATATCTTGTTATTCATTTTATGGTAGTAGCAGGCGCTAAATAAATAAAAAAAAGTGCCAAAAAATCAGCAAAAACAATCTGAAAACTTCGACATCAAACAGCTTAAGAAGGTGTACTTACTTGTATCTGGAGCCGTATCAGGCTATTTCCCGCCTCATTTGGCATCTAAAACCCAGATGTTACATGTGAATTTGTTTAACCATAAGCTACCCAGACTTTGGAATTGATAGACTTTGGAAAGTTGTCATTGGGAATTAGTTCGTTTATTTATTTCCACAGTTCAACGTCGCAGCACTGATTCTGTCCTAAGAACTTCATAATTTCGAAATAGAAAAAATAAATTCTTAAAAAATTGCGGTTTAAAGTATTAAGACCTAAAACGGGTTTAGGTGGAAAATATTTTTGTTTTGATGTCCTTGGTTCTTTTAGGGGTGATTTAAAAATGACTCCTTTGTCAAAAGAGGTTGCCATTCTCAAATGTAGGCTGCCAATAGATGCTGCGAGTGTGTACTTGGCCTGTCACTGGGTATGTCAGAAAAACGATGCACCAACCAACATAGGATCTGTGTAGTTAATCAGATTGATTCTCTTCTCTGATAAACTGTACGGATGGGTAACCCTTTAGCATTTCAAACTCTTGGGGCTAATTCTATTCAAGACAATGGTTCTTCTTTCTTCTTTTTTTGGTGTTTGTATTTGTTTCTTTTTTTCAATCCACTCTTATTTTCGCAAGAGTGCTATATTAGGTTTAATATTGGAAACTGCTGATAGAAAAAAAAAGAAAAGAAAAAGACGAAGAAGAAGCTTGGATCGTACGAAAGTGGGGATTCAGTAAAAGATTAATGATTTGTATAATCTTTTTTTAGAGTTTTTTAAATCCGCATTTTTTTTTCAATCAGAGTCCTTATTTACAGAAAAATCCTTTACCTTGATGCTAGCAGCTTTGCATTAAAAATATATATATATATATTTTAATAGTTATGCAAAGTTTGCAAGCGTTCATATTCTTGTTTTTTTAAAAGAATATTTTATTTATAACGTTTTTTTGTAATTTATATTAAACAGGTTTCACATCCATCTTTAAAGTTCTAATTTTGGAATTTTTAGAATAATTACTGTTCATTTTTTTAAAGTTTCTCTGTACAAAGAGTTGGAGGATTAACTCATTGGGGAAAAAATGGAGGTGCAATTTTCATTTCAAGTCACAGTGAAAAGTATTGACTCATTTTATTTTATAGCCTCCATCTCCCCCTCCTCCACCAGGGGAAGGCTCTCTTGCAATATCGCCAGTCAAGTCGCCAACTTTAATACAGCCAAAACCGAAGCAAACACTGCCTCGTATAGACGACGCTCGAAGTGGTCTACTCAGAGCAATTAGAGAAGGTACTTTTTATTTACTCTCTTAGCAGAAAAGAAATCTTTCTTTACTTTATTTTCTTTTGAATCCTGTCATTATTCTGTTAAAATTAAAAAAAAGGAAAAAAATAGGTGTTTGAAGATAGAGGATATCGTACAATAAATTGTTTATTCTCCTGCCGTTTGAGCCTTTTCATTCATCAAATCTCTCAATTAATGACCTAATTTTCAGTTTAATAATGGGTTATTCTTGCTGTAATGCTTCAGAAATGCTAAACGTATTTGCATAGTAAAAAGCAGCTAGAACCGTTAAATAAAAAACTACTAGAAGTTGAATCCAATTATACCCTGAAAAGATATCCTTTGGAGTTCTATTATTCTACTTATGAATATATATAAAAAACAACTCCACTTTCAGCTACTACTATTGCGAACTCGCCACAGCGTTAGGCTGCCTAAGATTGATGACTTCCCAAGGAATTAGCATATATGAAATTGATCTTCAGAATAATCTAGCAACACATTCTCTTTCAAATCCTATCTGAGGTACAAAATTCAGGCTTCGGAATAATCCCTCTTGCATGCATTTTCTTTACTATTTGTGGATGGTTGTGTGGGATATTCGGATAATATTGTCTCCTTGATAGGGTGATTCTTCTCACTTGTATGTTTTTTTACGCTGTCTATTTTTTTTTTAATCTTGTATCTTCTCTCCAATTTCTTGTTAATTCTAATTTATGTTGCAAAACTAACATCCAAGTGGACAAACTAAGAGTTCCCACCTCGTCTCTGGTATTTACATTCAATCTAAGTTCAATTTCGTCTGTGATATCTTCGCTTCGAACGGCTGTTGTATATTTCTCTTTTTTGGCAAGGACATACATAGGAATGTGTAATATTCTTACCTCTCCCCTTCTAAAAAAGAAGGGTTCGTTTTTTTAGTGCAAAGTGTAAGAAAAATGGAGTTAAGCTATATATATATATATATATATATATATATCCACGACTGCTAACTGTCCCGACATCCCAAAAGTTAATTTACATTTTTGCTCCTAATCTGTTGATAACGTTGTATTTATTGCGAACAGATAAAATATTTCCGCCCAATGTTTAAAGAGATCCTTAAATCTTACAGTTTCCTGAGATTCGGACGAATTCCTTTGCCGCTTGTTGATAGAAATTGTGCTAAACAGAAAAATAGCCTAGCTGTACATAATTTCACTGTGAGAAATATTTGTAAATCTCTTATTTCTCTTGGGATATGTTTAAGAAAAATGAGAGTATAGATTTACCCTATTTGCGAAAAGTCTGTGCGAATGTTGGGGTATATTAAGAAGACAGACAGACCTAAAATAAGATATTGCCCAAAGATTGTAAATACCTCAAGAGGATATGTGTTTTTGGATCCCGGTGTACAAAAATAGTTTATGGATAGGGATAACAATTCTTTTGTATCCTTATTTTATTCACTTGTCTATGAGCGTAGTCCCAGTTGCTGTTTTCAAGAGACCATTCTCACGGAACGACTGGTTACTGATTTTAATTCATACTACTAGAGAGAAGGTGTTACATACGCATCAGTATATATATATATATATATATATATATATATATATATATATATATATATATATATATATATATATATATTGCTCTGTGTTATAGTGTGTTCATTGTCACCATTAATTTATCGCAGTGAGCGTTGCTTAGTAATACTTTTGATGTATTAATATGAGAATAATGCTACTGTTTGTTTACGAAAATATAATTGCTGATTCTCACCCTAATTCTAATATTAATTGGAAACTCTGAGATCTACTCCTCGGCAACAGGGAATACTCTGGAATGCTACTATTTATGCTTTGACGGATAAGGACTTCAATAGTATGGCTCTTGTCTTAAAAAAAGAAAGAACGGACAAATCAAATGTTTAATTTGGGGATATTTACTTTACTCGTTCAAACGTGATTTTTGGAAGGCTTACTGCACCTATCAAGTCAGTAATTACTAAATTGAAAGCTCGAGGGGCCAAGAATAAATGTAAGGGTTCGGAAAACTGGAGAGAGTGTCAAGTTTTGCAGCAGAATTAAGCCATAATCATATTAGTGTAGGTGGAAGAGGGAAACATTGCCTGATTGCTGTTTTATTGCTCAAAAACCTTATCAAAAATTGCTGGATTTCATGAAAAAATATTAAGTAGATTTTGGTTACGAATTTTTGTTGTTCCATCATAAAGGTGGATTCTTTTCAAAACCTCAAATTTCTGATAAAATCAGTATCAAAATCGATAAAACGGAAGCAGTGTTTCTGTTCTTTCTTCTAGTTGGATCAATTTTTGGAAACTGAACAGTTTCTTAAGCATGTTTTTTGCCATTATTACACGAAAAACTCAAAAGAAATATTTTAGCCAGTAACTATGAGGAAATTTTATTGTGTCTGGATCTAAAATATTATCGAAACAATTTTAATACGTAAATGCAATACTTTTACGATGACGTTTTTTTCTTTTTTTTTTGCTTGAATACTCAGAGGTAAACGCCATTTTTGTAACGAATCCAGGAATTCTTTTTTCCAACCGTTGTGGTGCCATAAGCCATGTATGAGAACATGCTTCTAGTATCAGCAATTACATTTCTTTCTCGAGTACAAGTGGTAAGCCTGTGCAACCAATAAGAACTCTCCAACCGCAAGATCGTTTCACATCGCATAGTCGGTGACCGTTTTGTTTATCCTGCTCAATTTGGGAACTGATAACATTGTTTCTTCTGTTTATAAGCTGAACGAATATATCAGTTGCTTGCTTTAGCTATGTACTATTTCTTTTATTTATAAGGTCTAATATACATACATATGTATATGCTTCACTCGGCCAATATCTTAAGCAATTCAAGCATTCATCGCTAGTGAAAGGCCCTCATTTCGCAAGGGGGTGGAAGCTTAGGCCGTTGCAAATGGATTACAACATTTTGACAGGAATTTTACAAATTTTTCTTCTCACTTTATTTACAAAAACAAAAAAATTGATCAGCCGATGGTTCTTTTTGTGTACAGCATACACAAATGTATAATGTTTGGTCTTTCGTATATAAAGAAGAGAACAGAAAATGTATATTTATGCATATGCCTTGTGATAAATATAATCTTAGGGCTAATTTTTTTTATGCGTCACTCAACTTTTTTTTCATGAAGGGTTTTGCTTCAACCACCATGAAATAGAGAACTAAGAAGTGTAATTGTTATTAAATGCATGGTGTTAATTAGTGTACTATGAAGTTGTAGCTAAAAATTGTATTATAGGGATATCACTTAGAAAAGTTGAAGAACAAAAGATTAAATCAAGAGAGAGTGAACCCAGCACAAATGGTCTACATGATGTTGCCTCAATTTTGGCTCGGCGTGTAGCTATTGAATTTTCGGACACGGAATCGGACAGTGACAGTTCCGGTGAATGGGGTGATGAAACGGAAGCTTAATTTCGGAACAATTAAATTTAGAGCCCCTTCTTGTTTAGCTCTGATCTTGAAGGAATGTACAAAAGTTTTGAAATCAAGTGATGAGTTGGAATGCTTGATGCTTTAGTCGTGTCCGTTTTATTGACCTAATGAAATATATTCATTCCATGTGTTTTGCTTGATGTTCTGCAGTAATCTGTTTTTTACTCTGTTTCTACTATGAAATGGTAATATCAACATCCAAAATTAATGCTTTGTTTTTGTTGCTTTTGAAAACAAAAAGAACTTGAATTTTTTATGTATATGTACCTATTTGTTCAGTTGAGTTTCCATAATTTTTGCCGTGTTTTGTTTGTTATAAATCTTTCACTTCATGCCTAGTCTGTTCAACAGCCGAACTACTCAGAAGCCAAATTTATCAGTAAGGTCCATGAAACAATTATCAGGGAAAGCTTAAACTGAAGATCCATCCTGGTTTGATTTTTTACTTAAACTTTTAAGCCCATTCCCGTATTTTGGTAGTAATTCCTATTTTTAGTTCATTTCTTTATGATATCTAAAGTTAAAAAACGAACAACGATTTATTGCTCCGATAATTTTCAACAGCAAGTATATATATATATATATATATATATATATATATATATATATATATATATATATATATATATATATATATACACGAATATATATATATACACGAATATATACAGATATTGAAGTCATATCGATACGATTTACAAAGGGTTGGGCCCTTTGCAATCCATTTCGAAAAATTGCATTTCTTCGAACTAAAAAATGTTGATATCTTCGCTTCGAACGGCTGTTGTATATTTCTCTTTTTGGCAAGGACATACATAGGAATGTGTGATATTCTTACCCCTCCCCTTCTAAAAAAGAAGGGTTCGTTTTTTTAGTGCAAAGTGTAAGAAAAATGGAGTTAAGCTATATATATATATATATATATATATATATATATATATATATATATATATATATATATATATATATATATATATATATATATATATATATATATATATATATATATATATATATATATATATCCACGACTGCTAGCTGTCCCGACATCCTAAAAGTTAATTTACATTTTTGCTCCTAATCTGTTGATAACGTTGCATTTATTGCGAACAGATAAAATATTTCCGCCCAATGTTTAAAGAGGGCGGAAATCTTACAGTCCTTAATCCTTAATTCCAATCCTTAAATCTTACAGTTTCCTGAGATTCGGACGAATTCCTTTGCCGCTTGTTGATAGAAATTGTGCTAAACAGCAAAATAGCCTAGCTGTACATAATTTCACTGTGAGAAATATTTGTAAATCTCTTATTTCTCTTGGGATATGTTTAAGAAAAATGAGAGTATAGATTTACCCTATTTGCGAAAAGTCTGTGCGAATGCTGGGGTATATTAAGAAGACAGACAGACCTAAAATAAGATATTGCCCAAAGATTGTAAATACCTCAAGAGGATATGTGTTTTTGGATCCCAGTGTACAAAAATAGTTTATGGATAGGGATAACAATTCTTTCGTATCCTTATTTTATTCTCTTGTCTATGAGCGTAGTCCCAGTTGCTGTTTTCAAGAGGCCATTCTCACGGAACGACTGGTTACTGATTTTATTTCATACTACTAGAGAGAAGGTGTTACATACGCATCAGTACTTGTCCCTTCAATGCAATTTTTGTTGTTGACAACAAACGAGATTAATAGTTGGTTGGTCAGTTTGCGTGGAAACTTTGTCAGGTGCTACTACTTTTTTCTTATATTAAATGCTAGAGTAAAAAAATTCTCGAAAAAAAATCTTCACTTACTTGGTGTGTCTATTTATTCGACTATATGGCTATTAATAGCTGACTGATTCTGAGCGCTAAACGATTCGATTTCAATCAATCAAATCGATTAAGATCATCAGTTTAACTATGGGGAAATTTCGAAAAAGTTGCATTCTTGTTTTTGATTTCAATGGTCCAGTCATTTTGCGACAAAATGCTCTGGATTTGTTTTAACGTTTGAGCATGTATTAAAGTTTATTTCAGTGCTGGCTTCTCAGAATGATCGTTGAATATTTAATTGCCAAAATATTTATTTTTTTCGGCATTAGCACTCATTGCTAGGGACTATCCTTTTGGAACTGTAAATTTAAGAGTCAGTCAATTGCTTTGACTCTTAAATAAAAATTGGACTTGATTGGTATGGCTTCTGAGTGGCTCAATTGAGAGAGAAGAAGTTTTAGCAGTTACAAAATTGCTGATCTTGGATTATCTCTCAGCACAAAGCTTTAAAACGTATTTGTGCGTTGCTATTGTTCTTAACAGCTCAATTTCTCTCAGAAGTGGTGCAAAGATTCAGTATTAAGTTTTCGTTTGTTCTTTTATGTAGATAGGTATACTTATAGATTTACAAGCATTTAAATGTTTTAAATTTGAAAGTTGCTTTAATGATTTACAAGGACGCATATCAAGGACATAGTCAGTGTCTAATATGTGTTCTTGTTATTTACTCTGTTGCCCTTTGTTTTGTGTATTTGATTGATTGACCACCCACAAACAGAATACATTTAAAAAGTTATGTTGTATCTAGCTTTCCTTTATTGTCAGGCGTGTGTGCAAGGGGGGTAGGGGGTGGGGTTGGCTAAATCCTTTCCCTTGAAGTAAAATGTGATTTTTTCCGTATTTCCTTTATTTTTCGGATCATTTGTCTGTTTGTAGAGGGGAGGGGGGGGGGCTTGTGCACTTGTACCGCTTCCCTCACTCCAAAACCAATGCCTGTGACAGTACCAATTCTTCAATCAACATTTATACTAAACTCATTTGCAATTATATTAAGGAACAATAGATGCAATAGAATTTTTGTTTCTTTTTACATGACCTTTGAAAATCCTTGTGCTTGTGAATAATATTTGTTTTGAGGAATTGCGCATTGAAAACTGCTTTGTTATATAACAAAACAAGATGCACATTGTATATTCAATATCTAAAAACCGAAAATGAGAGATTTAGAGACTTCGCAGAGATCACTTGTCGATGCAGTTTGGGTACGGTAATCGGAAATGCTTTATGTAGATTTTTTCCTTTAGCCAAGGTTTACATGCCACCTAGTTCAACTATAAGCTTGTTCGACTGGAATGATCTATTTATTCCAGTATCTAGCTCATATTTTAAAATACATTCATATTTCGGTTGGAGTTTGGGATGGGAGTTGAGTAGATTATTCCGAGAAGAGCTCAGAAATATAAAATTCATTGCTAATTCAAAATTCACTTAATAAAAATAACTTTCATAATTTTCGCCTTGGCTGCAACTAAATTACGATTGATTAAATACACTGATAAAAAAAAGGTCGATAAACAAAAAAGTTGGTGAAACGATGGATGTGACGTCTCAATGGTTCGATTTTTTTACTGCTTCGGGTAGGCAGACACTTTGTACAAGGAGTTGACAACAACGACCGATGCTTTTGACTCGGAAGTAGTGAGTGTCCAAACTTGAGGATAAATTCGTATCTGTGCTCACGGAAAGAAAGCAGTTCTGGCACATTAAAAGGGATGTATCTTGTTAATAAGCAACATTAATTTTATTTTGGTATTTTTATGCCAGCTAAGTCTTGTCGGGAACCTTACTCACCTTTAAGATCTGAATAGGTGAAATACAAAGCTTTTCATACCCCGTTGGAATAACTTAGTGAATATCGGTATTTGGCAAAAAACGGACAAAAAGCGCCCTTTTTTTATACAAAAGTAAATTCAACAAATAATTGAACTGTTTTCTTTATTGATTCTACCATAAGTACGCAGTTGAATGAGAATTTAAACCTTGAAATTAAGAAATTGACCATAGTAGCTGGGACTAAGGAGGACCAATAACCAACACATTGTCCGCAGGACGCAAGGTCGTTACTAATGAATGCATGGTTTCAAAAAAAAACATGCAGCACCTATTTAAAAGAACAGTCTATTAAAATAAATGAAAATAGAAAATGATAATTAGCTGTCAATCAGGGCTCATCAGATAGATAATTTTCAACCATGGCTATATCCAGGAGGAGGGCTAAGGGTTTGAATATCCCCCCCTTCTTTCTAAATTTTTCTCCGATTCGTAAGAACGTAACAAAATGCATATGAACAGATTTCTGTTTTGTTTTTAAAGTTTTTGTAGTCCCCCTTTCCCCCTTGGACAAAAATCATGGATATTGCCGTGCTATCAGCCTATATTGATTTCGGTGTTGTGAATAATTCGTTGTTCACAAGTGAGATGTATCAGTTTCTATATGTAGATTTGCAGTTTTGAGGAGAAAAAAGGTATTCATTTTTGGATCTTTTTCATGTTTCATGCATAATTAAATTGCAGTATATAATTATATCAATTATACTAGTTCTAGAGTTATTGCAGTATTTCATGGTGAAAGTATAAGGTTTGTTTTGTGAATTTTTGTAAAATGAACATAGAGACTTTTTTCTATTGGGTAAAATAAAAAAGTTGTATGTTAAAATTTTAGGATTAGTCAAAACATTTAGAGCATGAAACATTTGCCAAAGAATATAGGACTTAACGGTATTATCCTTTATCATTCTGTAATTTTAAAAGGGATTAGAGATTAGTACTCCGTACTGTAGTATTATTAGCAAGACTGAAATCCTAAATGGAAAACCGAACAGTGATTTTAGTTATTATGTAAAACGTGTCATGTTATTCTGAGAACTAATTGCTAAGCACAAATATCTTATTTGCCCAAGTTTTGTTCATGTTTTTGTTTGTTGTTGTTTTTTTCCTCTTTTGTGTCATCTTTTTTCCACTGTTATTTACCTTGTATATATTATACATATATGTTTGCACTAGTCATTGTATGTAAATACTACTCTTGTCCTTCTTCAAGAATTGAAATAAATTTCCTTTACTTCAAGTTGTGTGGTGTGTTTTGACATTTTTGAATATCTGAAAGCTTCATTTGTGCAACTTATGCTACTTCAAGTAATTACTAGTTGTAGATTTTGTATTCTATTGCATAAAACATGTCCTTTATGTATACTTTTTTTTCCACTTGTCTTCATTCAATAGTTACTTTCTTCAGATTTAAATACAGTGGTTTGCAAAAATTCTGATCACATTTGTACTCCACTTTTGTTCTAGGCTTCTGGGTCATCCTCATGAGACGGCCTACCTTGCATCTGCAGAAACTAAATTCTCATTCACACCCAAAGTTTCACAATCAACTAAACCTAACCAACATTGTATTAAATAATTAAAGTTAACTAGAATTAGAATAAATTTGGATTAAAATTAGAAATAAATTCAAGATTCGAACTAGTAATGATTATCAAAAATTTCAAGGTGGTCCTTAGGAATTTCTTTCTCTTGGATATCGTTAATCTTGCTTTGAATGTTCATCTTGACGGATCTAAATAAGGAAGGGAGTAAATTATGTAGTTTTATTATAGTTATTATAAAGTTCCAGTTGTGTAGTTTTATAATTTTATATATTTACAAAATACACTTTTCACATCGCTGTAAAACAAAAAAAAAACAACAACCAATTTCTTGTTTTAACCTTGTTCATTTCAGATTTGAGCATTCAATTTTTTAAATATACTTAAGGGGTGATTACAAGTTTATTATAATTTTTTAAAATTCAATCTTTTTTTGCTTTATTCTTTTTGTCGTTTTACCGTCGGATATTCTTGACTTGCTAATAGGAATTTGTGAATGTGGCTTCAGTCAGTCAGCCGGGTACGAAAAATTATCAGTATGCAATTTCTCTGGAAAACATCTAGCAAATCATCCTCCGTTTTTCAGGATACCCATGCTTCAAAACCATATTTGACCGCTATCATCATTGTAGCATCTTAGTTTGCAGAATTATCTTCCTATTCTTCCAAACTTTTTTTAACTGTGAAAAAAATCACCCTGAGCCTTGGCTATTCTACTTATAACATCTTCACTGCTCCCACCATCTTTACTAATAATGCTGCCAAGGTAAGTGAAGCTGTAAGGTAAGGTAAGTGAACCTTTTCATATTCACTTATTCCCAGCTTTATTGACTTAGTCTTCTTAACGTTAATTTTTAGCCCTATTCTAGCACCTTGAACTTATAAAACTTCTAAAAATTTCATTCATTTTGCTCAAACTTTCATCTACGATGCTTAAATCGTCAGCATAATTTATGTCCAGGAAAGTTTACTTCCCCATTTGATTCCGTGTTCTCCCATTTCCTATCCTGTGCTCCTTAAGACAAGGTCCATCAAAATGATCCATATAAAGGGGGATAGTATACAACCCTGCTTACCTCCTGATTTAATACGAAACCAGCTTTTAACCTTATTTCCTACCTTAACCGCAGCAGTGTTGTTCTTGTACATAGCATTAATTAGTTTTATGCAATTGTCTGGTATACCATACAAGGATGAGACCTTTGCTGAAGCTCTTCTATCAAATGAATCAGATGCTTTCTCATAATCTATAAAACTGAGGACTAAAGGTGTTTGATCACTCAGGTAGTTCCCAATTATTAACCATCACATCCGACACACCATCTACCCTTCCTAAAACTACACTGTTCTTTTCTTAAAACTTTGTCTAGAGCATCTCTAAGTCAAAAAGTATTGTCGTACTTAGTAATTTGCTACCTACAGAAGCCAGATTAATGCCTCTATAATTGCGACACTCTTATCACCCTTCTTATACAGGGGTTTAATTATAGTTTTCCTTAAATCGCCAAGTACTTCCCCCTTTTCAAAAATCATATTCATAATCTTCAGTGACTTATTTTTAACCTCAAAAACCACCATATTTAAAAACTCATTTTCCACGCCATCAGCACCTGGGGCTTTATTGTTTTTTTAATCCTTTTAGTACTATCACTAACTCTTCCTCACAAAATAAATACTCCTTCACATACAAGGTTTCACAAACCTTTTCATTTTCTTCTATATCTCTTCCTGTAACTCTATCCTGGTTTAGCACAATGTCAAAATGTTTTGCTCATCTCCCTTTAACTTTCACCTTATCGCTAATTGTGACCTCGTTCCTATCTTTAGCTGGAACAACTAATACATCAGCAAAATTCACGTTTTATGTATTCTGAAAAATGCAATGCTAAATTGCTAACGAACTTGCGAAAATGCTAAATTTTGCATTTTTCCGAAAGGATGGGCTATGATGCGTGTTTATTTGGTTGTTTTGTTTCTTATCCACGGATGGTGGTATTGAATGTGATAGCTGTTCCTGAGGTATAGCAGTCATACCATTTTCACAACCCAGGTACATAGGGTTTCTTCTAGTTCATCATTCAAATCGGCATTTCCTGAAAGTTTCAACTTAATAATCTTAACCGTTCCTGAAATATTACAGCTGCACCCTTTTGACAGCCGGGATGCGCATGGTATCTCTAAATTCAACATCCCCCTCAATATTCTCTGAAATTCTCAACTTATACCCTTGACCGTGGGTGAGATATCCAAGATATACCGTATTGACAACCTGGATTCATATTGTGTCTTGTGATTTAATTTAATATCCCCTTTAGCATACTCTGAAAGATTCAAACTAATACTCGTAGTCATTCCTGAAATCAGCGTAGATAAGCCCTTTTGAATACCTGATTGCACCTTGTGTCTCTTGATTTATTGCGATATTTCCCTCAAAGTTCCAATTTAATAACCTCAAAGGTTTCTGATATAATGCACATAAGCCCTTTTGATAGGATGAATACGCTTAAACTCCCTTGGTTTGGTGGAATAATAGCATTAATATTAGTAACAGTTGTAGTATAAGTAGTAGTAGAGTAGTAGTAGCGGTAGCAATAGTAGTAGTTGTAGTCAGAATCGCAAGTAGTTCCCATCCCAGTCGCAAGTAGTTGCCGTCGTAAGTAGTCTCAGTCGCAAGAAGTCGTAGTCGCAGTTCGTCGCAGTCGCAGTTCGTCGCAGTCGCAGTTACAATTTGTTGCAAATAGTTGCAGTCTCAGTTGCAAGAAGTTGCAACAGAAGTTACAAGTAGTCTTATTCACAGTCGTAGTCACAAGTAGTCACAGGTGCCGGCACACAGTAGTAGTAGTTGTAGCAGCAAGAAAGCTTCAGGTTAATATCCTGAGCTACTCCTAAGATATTACAGGGATGAGATTTGATAACCTTGATGCAAAAAGTGCTTTCGATTTAGCTTAACATTCGATAAAGTTCTACCTTAATACCCTGAGCCTTTTGGACTCACGCAGGATTAATTGTTCCACCCTTTCCCAATAAAGCATATATTTAAACAATAGACAACTAGAATGATATGCAACTCTTTTCCCGGGGGCTGCGGTAGTCATGTCATCCCAGGAGGCAGAGTTATCAGTTTTTTGACTATTTTTTTTTATCAAATTGGCTATATCAAATTTTGCTTGGATATTTTTGAAGTGAGGGCATCGAAAAAGGAATAGGAGGGAGATTTGTTGCCTCCAATCCCTCTAGAGTCTTTTTAAAAAGGTACATTAAATGATCCCCCTCCGAAGTTTCTACCACCATCCTTTTGCAAGTAGTCGCAAGTAGCAGTCACTGGTAGTCGTAGTCACTAGCAAGTGCAGTCGTAAGTAGTGGCAGTCACAAGTAGTTTCAGTCACACGCAGTCACAGTTGCAAATAATCCCAATCGCAAGTTGTCTCTGTCGTCAGCAGTTACTTTCGTAAGTTGTCGCTGTTGTAAGTAGTGGTAGATTGCAAGTAGTCACCGTCATATTTACAAGTAGTCGTAGCCAAAGTCGCAAGTAGCGACAGTTGCAAGTATTTGCTTTCGCAAGTAGCCGCAGGTGCAGTCGCAAGCAATCAATGTCGCAATTAGTCGCAGTAGAAACAGCAGTACTGACCCTGGAATTTTTAAGCTAATACCCTGAGAAATTCCTAAAATATTGCCGATAAGTACTTTTGATAACCTGAATCAGCATGGTGTCTTCTGATCGAGTTCAACATTCCCCGAAGTTTCACCTTAATACCCATAGCCTTTTCGGGCACACACAGGATCAAACATTCCCCCTTTCGGAATGATAAATCCTGTATGTGAACAATGGGCAAATTGCAACGACCCTTACCCCGGGGGATGATAGATTATGGCATCCCCATAGGCATAGTTATTAGACCTTTTGACTAAAAATTGCTGTTTCAAAATTTCAATCAGCGTTTAGAGATGCATCAGAAAATGGCAAGGGTGGTTGCCGATAGACTAATTTTGAACATGCCCTCAACTAGCCCTGGAAAGGAATGCACAACTTACAGTCCTTGCCCCAGGGGCTGTATGGGGTCATGCTAATCGAATGAGTCTCCTTCAAAATCTCTATGACCACCCCTCCCACATGAAGTAGCTCTGGTAAAAATGCGTAAAAGCCTTTTGGCTCTTTACTATAGGCGTTACTAGAGTGTTGTCTGTAAAAATAAGAAGAAACACAGCTTTTGCATGCAGTGGCGAAAATTCACGAACACAAAGGGAAGGAATTTGGATAGGAGGAAAAATTTTCTGGTTGGATTTTTTCCATGAAAGTGTCAAAATGGGAATTTTTTAATCAAATGACCAATAAAATTATTTTCCAAAATCTTGGGGGAGGGGTGCACCAATACAAACTGTATTGTATTACAGCTTGGAACCGTTTGAAAAGTTCTTTCCCTTTGTCCATTTAACTTCATATGCATGAATACCATAATATTAATTCAAAACTTTTTATTATTTTTGAACAAACAAGTAAGATATTGAATCCAAAAGTAGAGTAAATATGGTATAACCGGATCCATAAGTTATATGTTCAATAAAAACTCATTGAAGTAAATTACTTTTATTTTTTCATGAAGATAAAGAACATTTTCAATGTTTGATTAGAAATGATAATAGTACGATAATATTGGCTTTGAAGACTTTTGGAATCAAAGACTAGCATTCTACCTTATTCGACTTTTGAAATCAAAAGACCAGCATTCTTTTCAATGAAAACACCAAAAAAGGTTCTCCAGTCAAAATACCTAACGATAAATCTTTCAAAATGGAATCAAGGAGACATTCCCCTCTCCTCCGATTGGTGCCACTACACTCCTATGTTAGCCATGGATATTAATTAGTATATAAACAACAGACACAATATTTGTAAATAAATCAATAAAATTATAAACTGTACGAAATGAATATGGCACATTTCTTGGCAAAGAAAGTGTCAATCCAAAGATCAGCCTTAGTGTTGGTTAGAAAATTGAAGGTGGCGGCTTCGTGTGCACAGCATTTGCTGAAAAGTTGAACATTTTAGAAAAAAGGAAAACGATTCTTCGTTAACCCAGTCACCCCAAATATTTAAAATAATTTTTGTGGAAGAATAGAAAAAATTGCACCAACCGGCAAGAATGTGCCCTCTAAACCCTTTTTTATTTCGCTGGGAGAAACTTTTTGTCTCAATAGCGGTAAAGTTCATACAGGAAGAATGTACATGCAGCAACTGCAATTTATTATTTATGTTAGATTATTTTGGTCAAAATAAAACAAATGTGGTATTTATTCAGTCAAAATTAGAGGCTGGAAATAGCTATTTTGTCTTTTGCCTTTTTTGTCTTTTTCTGTTACATTTTCGGAGAAGACTAAATGTATCTAAATTACATTTTAATAAGTCTGTATTTAAAGAAACAGTAAATATTTTTTTGTTTAATTTTATCTAAACATAGGCCAGAATAACCGGCAGGTCCAAGTAAGATTGAAGCAACAATGTAATGCAGAAAAGATAGACGAGAGGGTCTTAAAGCTAGATGCTGTTCAGAAAAAAAAATCCTAAGATGGACGATGATAAACAAAATATAACTGTATTAGACCTACAGAACCGTGATTCGGTATGCAGTATAAAACGTAATAAATAATCAATTAAACAGAGACATAACTTAATGTACAATTTCTTAAATTGACTGTGAAGGTACATCTTTAGCAGTTACACTTAGGCTAGTTGTTGCAGTTGAGTATGAAGTAGAAGAGCTCGAATATCGTCTTATCTCTTCATAGGATGGTAATTCTTCTTCTTCTTCGGTCATTAGTTTTTCGTCGCGTCTTCGGAATGAGGAAAACCTCTGGACTGGTCTAGTTAAAGGAGGCGATGTACATTCAACTGCACCTAGTTCCAATTTAATTGATTCATACTCAGGCTCATCGTCACTGTCAAAAAAATTATCAACACTTATCTTTTCTGCAAGCTCATCTCTTGATTGACTGTTATCTCTACAGGTAACTTGGTATGACAGTACTAAAGCTGCAACGAGAACACCAGCAGCACATAAACATATTCCTATTGTATACGTTGCTGGAGTGTCGGACTGCACAAGTTTTGTTGACACAAGAGCTTGGCCGAAGGAAGAGTGATTTTTTACATATTCAAAGCCGGCAAGTAAAAGTCCAAGTAAAATTGAAAACAAAGCAAGCATGTATCCGATCAATGCTATGAAGTTTCTGTTCATATTATCTAAATGAGACTGTTTTCTAACAAATTTTTCTAAAGCTCAAGAAATTTTATCAGGGATAGATAAGGAACTGCCTAATCTAATTGAAATCTTTTATGAGATCAGAACATTCAAATTTACTGAGGTAATTGCTTAAAAAATTAAATGAATGGCATCATCGAATTCTTGAATAGTTTTTTTTTTTCAATTTTAGCGATGTAAAACCAGTTTTGTGTTAACAATCTTATCTTTTATATTACCAATAAATTACAGTCTATTGATTAACTTCCTAAGTAAAATTACAGTTAAAATTATAATTAAGGAAGAGAGGATATATCATAGATAAAGACGAAATGAGGAGAAATGACGGCTTGAAACAGAAATTTTGGGATGACAGCAAATAGAAATAAAACTGGTAGGATTTGGAGCTGTTCTGAAATATATCGAACTTATAACACCAAAAACAAAAAGAACAATAGGGAATTTCCAAGACAGTGGGAGACAAATTAGAATCAATATTTCGGCCCTTTGTCCAGGTTCCGTCCTCAGGCCGCTAAGCCTATGTCCAAGTGCCGCTGAGGTAAGGATGCTGGGACTGTTTTGAAAAAAAAAATTTCATTTTAGTTTTATTGATTTTATATTGTTGTAAGTTTTTTCTTCTTATATATTTTTGTATTGCTAAGGACGTAGGGACATAGTTTTTCATCTCTAATAATAATCCCTGTATATCCCCGATAATCAGCAGTCAAAAATCCATTCCTGCTAATACCAATTTTGTAGCTGAAAATTCATGCAATCGGGGTATGGACCTGTCAGTCCAGTCTATTAAAAGACCAAATAACCATTCCACTGAAGTAATTCCAAGTGACAATATATCTGATGTCACAAGCCAGCCACTCAATGCATGCGGTTTTGATAAAACTTTTGTGTCAGAGACAGGAATTTCGCATGTCGTAGTTAATTGGATATTATTCTTCCCTATTGATTCGTTGAAAGCAGGTATAAGTGTTAATGAAATATCTAACGGAATGGCAGGATTCTATCATTTAGAGGAGTTGAATGTAGCAAAAACTCTGCTCGCCTGTCTGTGCCGTAAAGCTGGTAGATTGCAAGAAAGGAGAGGAAAAACAGCTGAAAAGACTACTGCCTCGGACATAATGCGTGTTATCATAGAACTTGATTCGAAACAGTTCATATGGCCTGTAATAGTTTATGTCTAGTTTAGAGAAAAAATTAACGCCTGGCAATGATCTTGATCTCAATCCCCCACTGTGCCCCATCATGAATGGCCGCCTCTCTAAACAGTTCATATGGCCTGTAATGGTCCCACGGAGCTTTAATGAATGTCCAGTATTAAAGCCTGACATCAGCGTCCGGCTTGATAAACTTGTTTATGACTATTCCCGAAAGCTTGAAAAAACACTGTCTTCTATTGAGCGTATAGAATCTAGTTTAGAGAAAAAAATAACGCCTGGCAATGATCTTGATCTCAATCCCCCCACTGTGCCCCATCATGAATGGCCACCACTCCCACTAAAGACTGTCCCATTAGAGACCATAGTGATAAAAAACCCACCCGCTCTCCTACTGAAGGATCCTGTCTGCCGCAAGAAAGAATTTGATAAGACAGGGTGTGCAAATATTCGTTATGTTAAAGCGACTAAGGATAGTGTTATGGTATCGGTACCATGTCAAGATGCATCGAAGCTCAGTTGTGATCTAAAGGTTAATTTTCCTGAAAGCATAATAACTTCCAAGCCTCGGCGATTTTTGGAATTATCATTTGGAGTGTGGACATTGATTTTGATGTTAGTGCCTACGCATTGGACTTTCCGGGTATAATCGAGTTTAATCGGCTAAAAAAAATCGCAAACTGTAAGAGTTATTTTTCAAACAGAAGAATACCTGCATTTTTACATCACACATGGCATCAAATTCGGTTATGAGCTTTTCCAAGTGGAACGTGATCGTATTCAGCCTAGGCGTTGTTTTAAATGTCAAAGTTTTAACCATGTTCGAAATCAATGTAAATCTGAATGTTTCAAATGTGCCCGACGTAGTGGTAATCACATTTCGACTAAAGACTTCCCATGTCAAGCGTCAGTTAAATGCGCCAGTTGTGGCTCGAATGATCATCCAGTTTACAGCTTTAGGTGTCCGATTTTAAAGAAGTTTTGTAATTGAATGTATTACTTCGTGTTACGTCCTTTAATTCAAATGGTGTGTTAGGGAAATTACCTGTACTTCATAGTTTTTTGAATGAAAAATCATCGTTATTATGTTTTCAGGAACACCACCTCCTTCATCATTCGTTGAATCTGCTTTCTTGTTTGTCTACTCAGAATGATGTTTTTGCTGTTCCCGCTACACCGACTGGTGGGCGTTCCTCCGGAAGTTTAGCTACTATTTCGCCCAAGTCTCTTAATGCAACTATTCTAGCAATTGATACAAATTTTTTGGCTTGTAGTTTTTCAAACGTAGTTTTAATTAACTGTTATTATCCGACTGATTACCATGATGATATTTCTTTTGATGCGTTTACTCAATGCTGTTTTAATCTTAGTCGTTTTGTCGCTATTTTAGAGTCAAATTTGCGTACTTATATTTTAGGTGATTTTAACTGTGATCCAAACATAGCAAATGAAAGGGGTACAATTTTATCATCATGTCTTCCTAATTTTTCTGTTTTACCGAAGTCCCAGGATTTTACTTATATTCATTGGAGTGGTAGTACAACTAATATTGATCATGTTTTTTCTTCTAACCCAAGTGATCCTTTGCCTGTGGTTATTGTAATCGAAGATTTCCCCGTTAGTGACCATATGCCGCTTCAGTTCCTCTTACCCCCTTTGGCTTCTCGTCCTTCCCCAGTTCGTTTTTCTGGTAATAAACTTCCTAAATTTTTTGATCGGGTTGATTGGAATCCAAATTTTAACTCACTTTACCAAGAAAGAGTTGGGACTTTCATTGATAAAGTTTTTATTCCTGATAGTTTGGATTCAATGGACAGTAATCCCTCTTTGACTATTAATTGTCTTTATTTTGAATTAATCCATTGCTTAAAGTATGGTGCTGCGGCAGTTTTTCCTACTAAATGGATAAGATTGGGCGCGCAGAAACCTTTTTGGAGCCTCAATCCTTTTTTGGTAAATTCTAATAAGGCGGCAAAACAAGCGTATTGAGAATGGCGGGCGCTTGGTAAGCCTAGAGACTCGCATCCAGCTTTTTTGCTAATGAAAAAGAGAAAGGCCGAATTCCAAGCGGAGCTCCGTCGTTATAATAACCTGGTCATAGAAAAAGCTTCTTCAAACATTGATAATGACAAGGACAAGAATCTCCTTTGGAATGTTCTCCGAGGCAATAGGCGGACTAACATGCCTGATACTAATTCCACACCATCGCTAAAAGAGTGGGAAAATTATTTTTCTAAGTTGTCGACTTCGCACGATTCTAACAGTGTTGTGTTGCAATTAGATGAAAGGTTGAAGAATTTTTCAACTGATTACAAGATTTCTGTGGATATATTACGTAGAACAATCAAAACGTTAAAGGCGTAGTCGGCTAAGGATCATGATTTCGTATTTGCTAATCACCTTAAACTTGCTCCTTCTTCTGTTCTCATTACTCTACTGGCGTTTTTCAACCTTTTACTCATTACTGGTTTAGTACCATCATCATTCTATATTGGCATAGTTACGCCTATTCCTAAGAGCGGGAAAAAAGACTTGTCATCTTGTAGTTCCTGGAGGCCAGTTACTAGGGGTTCTATGATTGGGAAAGTGTTTGAGTTGTGTTTGAAGGATCTACTTGAAATTCTTGACGCTGGTTCTAATCAAGTTGGTTTCAAGAGAGGTTTGGGATGTGACCACGCCCATGCATCTTTCAGCAAAGTTATTGAAGAAGCGAGAATCTCTGGTCAACCGCTATACGCCCTCTAGATTGATATCAAAGGGGCCTTTGATAACATTTCTCATGCATCTGTACTGCTCGCTTTAATCCATGCTGGATTGTCCCTAGCTGTCATTCGAGTCCTTCGCTCTTGGGATTCTGGATTAAAGATCCGTATTTGTCCGAGTTCGTCTTCATCTCAGTCCAAATTAATTCAAGTGGGTAGAGGAATTAGACAAGGAGGAATTATTTCTCCTTATACCTTCAATTCATGTTTAGCTACTGCCCTTAATTCTCTTTCCTGCTCTTTTGTTTCATTATCTCAAAATCTGTCTTACATTGCATATGCTGATGACATTATCCTTCTAAGCCGGTCCAAGTCTAGTCTTGTTTCTAATTTTAATATTTTAATTAATTGTTTAAAAGGTTTGGGCCTTTCTATTAGTTTTGAAAAATGTCAATTTTTGTTGTGAATTGTTTAGAGGATAATGTCAGGGCGACTCTCGATTGCAGCAATAGTGTTATTTTCGTCGCCAATAGTCACTTATTTGGGATTACCTTATGCTGCTTCGAAAAGAGATTTTAAACCAGTCCTGGTTCAGCATGTTCAGATGAAACTACGCAAGGCATTTGGTCTTTTAATTCGTTTTCGGGGTCTTTACCGTCGGGACGTCCTTGGTCGTATGTATAGCGCTGTTGCTCTGCCTCACGCATTGTTCCCGCCCCTCCTCTTCCGTAATTTCAGACCTTCTGATCTTTTGCCCATTAAAGTTTCTTATTTTAAATTTTGTAAATTTTTACTTGGTTTCCCCCTTTCTTTTAGTAACACTGAGATTGTTTTAAAGCTTAAAGTGAAGGATCCTGTAGTCTGTATAAAGAAAAAATATAAAACATTTTAAGATAAGGCGTAAACTAACCTTTTAGGCCACAATTTATTTCCTTTTTTTAGTATTAGTTCTGGCTCTTGATGATTTATAGGCTAAACTATTTAGCAGGTGTTTTTGTATCTCTTTTTTCTTCTCTTTTTAAGTGTTTCATCAATATTTGATAGGTTTTGATTGTAATTGTTATCATTTGTCTTTTCTTTATATTATATTGTAGCGTACTCATTTTTTGAGGGAAATAAAGAAAATAAATAAATAAATACCTAATATAATGAAACTACATGGGCAAAAAAGGGCGAAAGAACATGACCGAAACTAAAAAAGGGCAAATTACTTGTGTAAACAATTCAAAAATCTAACCACGTGAAAAAAGTTGAAAATGGTCAATGACTTAGGACAAAATTTGAAATCTATGAAATCTTAGAAAAAAAAACGAACAACAGATATTTGCTCAACCGACTGAAATATGCGTATGTTCTCGACAAAATTGAAGATCTAGGTGGTTTTTCGACAAAAATTGAAAATACTAAAGGAAAATCTATGAAAAACAAAATCTATGGAATATTAATGACAAGAAATAAAAAAAATCATTTGACAATAAAAAATGAAAATACATGTTTTTTCTCCACAGACGTTGGAAACTTGTTTGTTTTCTCGACAAAAATTGAAAATCGTGAAAAGTACACACATTGAAAAATATTGTACTTTAAAACCTTTGGTACAAAAATTGAAAAAGAGCAAATATGAGAACCTAAATTGAAAAAGAAAAAATCACGTCAACAAAAATTAGAAAAAGGGGAAAAATTAGGAATAAAATTTGAAAATGTGTGAAAAGTTAACCACAAAAATTGGAAAATCTAAATTCCTTAAGAAATGATGATATCAATTCTCGACTGATCTGTATTTGTTCGACAAAAATTAAAAATCTTTGATTTTCTCAAAAAAAGTGAAAATTGAAAATGGTGAAAACAAAAATGGAAAATCTGAAAATTGTGATTAAAAGAATTATAAAAACCGAAATTCTTTCGACAAAGCTTGAAAGTTGTCTACACTCTTAACAGAAATTGGAAATCTATAATTTTTTCAAAAAAAAGAAACAGTCAAAAATTCAAACATCAAAAAAAAATGTATATGGAAACAATAGAAAAATGTGAATACTTATCAACAAAAACTGAAAAATATGGAAACCTGGGGACAAAAGTTACGTGAAAAATTAACTTGGTTAAAATAGCTTTAAAACAGGTTAATTTAGGAGAGGCTAGCATGGCCTGCCGTCCTAACCTCTCTCAAATTAACCTATTTCAAATATATTATTGAGAAGATGAGAACTACCTTGTTATCAGAGAAACAATAGTTGGTTTGTGAGGTTTCTATTCAATAAAAAAATAGAAGCTAACAGAGCCCCTGATCTTGAAGCATCATTATGCAAAATTTAATTTTAGACAATACAAGGACCTTTTGTTGAAGGAATTTGTCCCCCCTAATATTTTGGATAACTTTTTGGTATGATACTAAAAGAACAGAAATTAAATTAAAAAAACTTAAAATAAAAATTGGGAAAAAACTCAATACAGACAGAAACTAACCCTTTCCTCAATTTCTACCTCTTTAAGTTGAAGTTTAACTTATTTCTTCAATACTTCGCGATGAAGAGTGTGAAAAAATTTTGCCCTTTGTCTTCTAAGGTTTTTCTCTTTATATTTTCAGGTGAGCTTTGATTTATATATTTTTATCCTTGTTTCTGCTTTCACAAGAGAAGTGAAGTTCTCAACCACAAAAATTGAATGCCCTCTCTCTTTTCTATTGACTGTGATTTATTTTGTTTTCTCTTCGTTCAACTACGTTTTCTCGTCTTGTCATGCTTTGATTGTGTTGCCACAAAAATTCCATACAAATCTTGTACTTTTTTCTTAATCATTGACAAGAACTGCGACCACTAAACAATGCTCTGTCACCCTAAAACCCCCAATATGTGAGATATATTTTGTTTTTGGTTTGGCCTATCCATGATTTGGAATAAACCATGGAAACTGAATAGTAAAGCAGTAAATATTTTCGCCATTCTCTCATTGCCTCCTTTGATGAATTAAATAAAAAAGTTTTTTTAACTTGAAAGTAAGGAGCGACATTAAAACTTAAAACAAACAGAAATTATTCCGTATAGTAAAGGGGCTGTCCCCTCCTCAACACCTCACTTTTTACGCTAAAGTTTGACTTTTTGTCACAACTCTACTTTTTAAAACCATAAAAAAAACTTTAGCGTGAAGAGCGAGGTGTTGAGGAGGGGACAATCCCTTTATTATTTGGAATAATTTCTGTTAGCTTTAATTTTTAATGTCGCTCCTTACTTTCAGTTAAAAAAAACTTGTTTTTTTTATTAATTTCCGAACGTTTTGAATTAATGCATGTTTTGATTTTGACTCTCCGCACATAAATAATTAAAACTAAATTTGCACATTAATAGTTTTTTGGCTAAATGGCTTTCTTATAGTTTTAATTAGAAGATTTTGAGAAAAAACTAGCGGGGAGGAGGCCTAGTTGCCCTCCAATTTTTTGATTACTTGAAAAGGCAACTAGAACTTTTAATTGTTTACGAACGTTTTCATTAGTAAAAAATATACGTAACTTACGAATTGACTTACGTAGCAAACTTCTATATTCGTATGTTTTTATTACATATATGAGGAGGTTCACCCCTTCGTCAATGCCTCGCTCTTTACACTAAAGCTTAAATTGTGTCCCGATTCCTTAAGAATGACCCCTGAATCAAAAAGGCCGTATAATAAATCGTTGAAATTACTAAAAATACTTTAGCGTAAAGAGCGAGGTATTACGAGGAGGTGAACCCCTCATATGCGTAACAATTTCTGTTCGTTTTAAGTTTTAGTTCTGCTCCTTACTTTCAGTTGAAAAAACTTTTCATATTTGTTTTTTATTATTTTTTTAATAATGCTAGAAAATCCTGCGCCCCTTTCATTGAAATTCTATTCCCCGATGACAAATTTCTCCATGGAAAGATCCTCCCACGTAACCCCTCTTCAACTTCTCACCCCCCAAACCAAAAAATCCCTTGTGAAAACGTCTGTACACTTCCCAATAACCATTACTATATGTAAACACTAGTCGAAGTTGTAATTGCAGCCCCTCCCACCGGGACTGTGGGGGAGTAAGTCGGCCCCAAAGACATAGTTAACAGGTTTTTAGACTATGCTAAATAAAATGGCTATCTCAGAATTTTGATCCGGTGACCTTGTGGAAAAAAGAGCGTGGGAGGGGGCCTAGGTGCCCTCCAATTTTAGGTCACTTAAAAAGGGCACTAGAACTTTTAATTCCCGTCAGAATGAGCCCTCTCGTGACTAGGTCTACTGAGTCGATACGATCACCCCTGGAAAAAAACAAACAAAAAATCAAAAAAACAAATAAACACGTATCCGCGATCTGTCTTCTGGCAAAAAATGCAAAATTCCACATTTTTGAAGATAGGAACTTGAAACTTCTCCCCTAGGGTTTTATGATACGCTTAATCTGATGGTATGATTTTCGTTAAGATTTTACGACTTTTAGAGGGTTTTCTCCCTATTTTCTAAAATAGGCTCATAACTTTAAACCTATATTTAACCTTTTTTTTTCAGGCTCGTCACTTTTGATGGATAAGACTGATGAAACTTATATATTTAACATCAGCATTAAAATGCAATTCTTTTGATGTAACTATTGGTATCAAAATTCAATTTTTTTTAGAGTTTTGGTTACTATTGAGCCGGGTCGCTCCTTACTACAGTTCGTTACCACGATGATTACCAACTGTTCGATTGGTTTATCTTGGTCGTTGTAGCTGAAAGAACAAGATCGCTTGAGAAGGTCAGTAAAATATAAGGATTTTCATGGTAGTATTTTAAATAGAGATTAAGACCAGTATTATTTAAACATAATCCAAAAATTGTATTATATGTACCTTGTTGAAATTCATACCATATTGTCAGTGGACTGAATATGTTGTAATGGAATTTCCAAAGAAATGAAAGTTCCTTGGATTGATTAGAAGGATTGTATCTGTTGTTGAAATTAAGCAAGGTTATCCTGACAGAAGCCTGGTTGAGAGATTGTAAGACACGTTTAGTGGATACAAGCAAGCATAAAATTCATTTTCAATTAAGTTCGTGGATTCCAGAATGTGATACCTTGTTATGGCATGTCTCCTGTGGTAAATATTTGATTTCGAAATAGTGCTACATCTGAGTCGTTGATTGATAATTTTGTTTGTAGTATCAAGCGATATTCAGCTACAGATATGATTAATGATGTCTCTGATAGCTTTCGAGTTTTACTGTGCTTTAATAATGTTTGCCTGTAGAAATCCTAGAGCACAAACTGATCTTCTGGAAATTGATGGTTTGACTATAGTCTGATTCAAAAGAAATTAGAAATTTCCAGGTTTTAATTTCTTTTTTTGTATGATAATGAGATCTGTTATGGTATTGTAAAGTAAATGAAATATTAAATACCAGTTGTAAAACTTAAAGGCGGTAAGTTTTAAGCAACATAAGAGTTAAAACTTAAATTTCTGATGGATTGATGACTGCGATGATGAGAAGGAGAGGGCTTGTTAAATGTTCCGGTGCATCACCATGTGCCGAAGAAACACAGAAAACATAACAACAAATTGAATAAGTTACTTCAATAAGCTAAAGCCTATTATTTTAGAAAAGAATTAAAATTTGGAAGGAAATCATAAAAAGATCTGGAAAACAATTAACACGTTAACCTACCCAGCCCAGAAATCTGTTACCCAAGATTGGACCTCAGCACTACAGGAAATGGCTGATGAGAAGTTTGACCATTTCGCAACTACTTGGGAAACCTGATAGGTTCAGGGGTCCTTCGCTGGGAGGAGGTGTCCTTAATTCAGTTTTACATGTGGCTAGTAATGCTTTTTTATTTGTCCAGAAAATAACGAGAAGCTTCAAAATAAATTTTGGAGAATGAAGAGTAATGCCAGTAGTATGGCATCAAAGCTTCTGGGAGGTCAGTTTCCCCTTTGGGGCCAAAAACCTTTGTAACCTTAGTATAAAGGTTTTTCCGTTACGTGGCTTACGCAACGGTTCGCTTATGAGCTGGGCTTTATGCTTCACTGCACCAAAGCCTCATGGATACGAGTGGTCAGGTAGGTTTTCCCGTTATTCGGCTTATGCAAGAGTTTGCTGATCACCTTACTGGGTCCTGGACCGGGTAGTTCTTTGTTTCTCCACGGTATGATTTCATTATAGAGAAGTGGTGAAGAAGAGTTCAGAACAATATTATGAATATAAGTTTTCGTTTGTAGAAAACATATTTTACTATTGGATATGAGTAGTATTACTCTTTTGGAAGGTTTACTCTTGAAAGAATTACTCTTTTGGTGCTAGTAGAAATGAAATAATACCAAGAGTCCCTACATGGTTATAATATGGTATGCCTTCTTACACGGCCACTAGTCTGTCTTTTCCTTCTCGGTAAACTGAATTTTATAGTTATTTTAGTGACGATCTTGAACGGGTGTGCCTTATGAATGCAGATACTTATAGACTACAAGGTATTTTAAATGCAATTGTGAACATATTGAAGACAATGATTTGAAACACAATGTGAATTCACCATGTTATTATACTATTTTGAAAGTAAAATTTTTTTGAACTCAAAAAATATTTTTCTTGCTAGGTATTTTAGTAGGTTACCCCAAAAATTAAGTATACTCAAATTTGAGGTAAGTCAGATTTTGTATACGAAATTTTTCAGCCATAATATCATCCCTTCCTCCTCCCATTTCAACAATTCAACATGGAAACAAATTGTTTTTCATCAAGTCAAAATAAGCTTCAATTTAGCCATAAATTTGTTCCTATTTTAAAGTGGTTGAAGAATTGTGATATGGAAATTTTTTCTCACAGTTGGTTAAACAAAGAGTAAATTAAGAAGCATGAAAGTAGGGTAGGTTTCAGCGGTTAATTACAAAGGCTTCCGATTGAGCGAGCGTTTGAAATAAAAACTATTAGGCGAATTTTGACAAGTGATGTGTTTCAAGGAAAAAACACATTAATTTTTTCGTTAAAATTAAGAGATATTGGCTAAATTAATTGTATTTTTAGCGACGATTCCATTCGGGAAACTGGAACAGGCTTCTTTTTCAATATAATCACGATTTTAATAACGTATTAGCCCACCCCCCTCTGGTTCAAACTTTGGAAGACCCCTCAAACAAACTTCAGAGAAAGCTCATTTGATTGGAAATCGGAACTTCTAGGGACCATTTTTTTGGGCAGTTACTTTGTTTATAATAAGTAATGTAGACTATTCAAAATAATATCAATTACGTAAAATATATAGTCCTTAGTTAAATCGATACATTTAATCACCTTTTAAATTTTATAACTGTTAACACCACTATTTTATCATCATCCCAACAGCGGATGTCGGCTATTTCTATAGCCCTCTGAGGCATGCTATGCCTTCATCATCCTCCATGCAATTCCTCCCGAGCACATCCTTACCAAAATCCTCAGATGTGTAAGGTAGATTATCACCATCAGTGTCATATCCATTTTGCCCTTCTTCCACAGCTCCGAAAAATATATTATCCACTAGAAATCTTATCCACTTACCATTAAGCTCCAATGCTTCATCAATATATCCCTCTTGAATGTACTCTATCATGCTATGGTTAGATGTAATCCACTAGATGAGAACGACAATTTTATTTACAAAAAAAAAACAAAAAAACTGTCCCGTCGTTAAGTCAATAAATTCCATGGAATTCATGAAAATAACTTCTTGCTCCAGATGCAAGACGTCCTCCTCCTTCTCCTCGACAACTTCCAGTACTATATCTTCAATAAATCCAACCTCTTGCTCCATTTTTTCAATTATTGTGACCTTTAGCTCCAATTTTTTAACCAATCTGATTAACTTCTCCATTTCCTCAGGCAACAACTCACTTGAGGCCCGAATTGGTTGGACCTCATGTTGCTATGATAAAAAAAGAATTCATTGTGCTATATGTATTTAATAAAACTCAAGAACAAACCAGTTTCTTCGTTAGTTTCTTTCAGCTTAGCGTGAGATAAGACACAGACAAGTGACATAATAAATGAAAAATATATAATTTAGGAAATATATATATTTGGACAGTTTGAAGCTAGAAAACAATTCTATTTTACTGAAGAAGCCCAATTACTATCTATGGAATAATGAATTAAGACCTGGTGATACTTGCATTGAACCACTAAAATGCGCCAGCTATTTTATCTCCTAATAGATGAGGGCCGAAGTCTTAAGCCCCAAATAGAACTTTTATGCAATCCAGTTAGACGGAATGTTGGAAATATGACAAAACTACAAAAGTTTTCCCCCATTGATGTTATAAAGTATCTATGCTTGTCTGCTGTTTACCTTACCGTCTGTACTGTAACGTCGTATAGTCAAGTACTTTTCCATCCCAATTTCTTCCTCTTCCAACAATCCAGAATTCAGCCATTACAGTGTTTCATGATAATCAAAAAGATGCATCAATGAGGCAGAGGTATGTAGAAGGATATATTCTTCCTTTACTTAGAATATCAAGTTTTACACGGCCTTATTTGTGTTTAAACATCAGTTTATATTACTCCCACAATGTTTCAGTTAAATGTTAGTGGCTGTTAGTAATATCCATGATCACTCAACCAGACAAGCATCCCAAATAGGACATTCCAAAAATATCTTTTTTCCTGTATTCGTTATGTTGGGTCTGTGTGTTATATTAGTTTACCAAGTGCGTTATTAACGTAGGAAAATGTAGCAAGCTATGGAACAAGGTTAAAATCTCTGTTTTAAAGCATTATATTTTTTCATAGCTACCTTAGAGCTGTCTCCCATTTGTGTTTTTTTTTGTTTTTAGAGGGTGAACGAACGGTGATTACTTGAATTTTTTTGAAGTGTCATACGAAGTTGGGCGAGGTTGAGCCGCAATATTTTCATTTTCTTGTGTTTCGTCTTCTATTTTTTTTCTTTTTCTTCTTTCTTTCGTTGATTAACAACAGCGTTATTAGAATTTTCTATTTAAGGAGTGTATGGCCTAAACAAGTATGGTTCTGGCGGTTGATGTGTTTGTTTTCTGTAGATAAAACTCTTATCCTCTTAATTGCTTGATTAAAGGATAGCTAAAATTGCATCAGTAATTCAAGATTGAATGTTTTATGTGGTTCTTTTTTTTCGTCAGTGACTTTCCCCCCTTATTTTCATATCCTGCCACAGGATTCCGGTCAATAAATTGATTAAGTTATTGAAACGACAAAAACCAACCAGTATTTCTGCAAATAAGATTTTTAGCCTGGGTTTCCACTGATGCAATTTCACACAAAAACGGCCGTTTTTGCGTGAGCCAATATATTCCTTCCGATTTTTGCTGCAAGTTCATGCGTCATGACGGCTCAACGGCTGTGTTGAATTATTCCTACTGAATCATTGAAAATGACATCAGTTATTCTGAACTCAAAGCTTTTCAGAACCATAAATTACAAGTAACTGAGAAACTAATCATGTCTATCAGAAATTCTCCCTTAATATTTGACAAAGAAAATGAGAGTTGTGTCCTTTTAATCCAAGACTTTAATACTTATCGCCATAAGGGATATTTCTAGTGTAACAAACATAGAAGACATTGTATCTCTAACTAGGCATAGCTAGCCTAGGCTAATATAGTTTAGCAATTTGAATTCTCGAAATTGATTTAGTCTATTTCTATGCATTTGCTGTTTAAGTATGCCATAATATTTTTTTTTGTTTTTTGCGATTCGATGGCTTCAGGGAGCCGTTTCTATGTGAATATTTTTACGATTTTCCTGCATACTCTATCCGTGAGCCGTTTTGCGTTTAAAAAAATCGTATCTTTGGAGCCAAAGGTATGGGAATAGATTTAAGAGTATGAAATCTTTCAAGAGTGGACACTAGTGCTAGTATCTACAAAAAATCACCGGCGTGATTTAGTGTAGTAACAAGTCTAGTATTATAACACAATTAGTGCAGTAATAAGTGCCTGATCTCAGTTTCTAAGAAAAAAAAGAATTACAAAGCTTGAAAAATGCCAACAAACGCCAAAGGCTAAATACGTGAAGATTTTTCATATACTTGCGCCAGTGTCCATTCTTATAAATTACCCACAGTCTTTGGGATAGATTTTAAGATCTACGATATTGTTGTATTTATCCGAACGTTCTAAATTTTGCCGAAGATAATACTGTATTGACGCAATTGTCATCTAATTAGAGATGACAGAAACTTGAGATAACGGAACTTTTCTCTTTTCAGTAGAAAAACAATCTAGAGATTGTTCCTGCTTGTAAGACAAGCTTATTATATATCTTTACAACTTAGTCTCTTCCTGAAAATGCGAGCAAACAAGAATATTTTGTTTCTTATCAAATCTATTTTTAAAATAAATAGCGTAGAATGCAAGAGAACAAAAACAAGTTTAGCAGTCAAAGATGCATCGGATCTCGAAAAGCGTATAATTTACTTTTTCAGGTGGAAAAATCAAGTAATAAAAAATGAGAAGGAGAAAAACCCACAAAATCACACAATTAAGTGAGTGTTGGAACAAAGTAAAGTATTTACAAGTCCTGAAAAAAAAAACAAGAAAAAGAGCAGAAAACGTGAAACATTCAAGAATTAGGCTTTTTACTTAATAAGGTGTTTTGGTTTAGAAGGCCAGTGTTTCTGTTTTACCTAAAGACAAATCATTTTTTTCTCCTTTTTGAGATTTTTTTCTATTTTGCAAAAATTTTAATTTATTGCACAATTTTTGTGCATGATCGTGACCGATACGCTTGATCATTCTTGCCATAGGGTTACACCATTAAGCCATAGGGTTACACCCTTGCCATAGGGTTAATTACTAACACAGTACGTCCATGATATTCTTGACCGAGGAGAAATTCCAGCTTCCACTTTTCTTGACATTAAAAGAGCGTTTCATTCAATATTTCATGATATTTCAATACATAAGTTGGATCATTACGGTATAAGAGGGCCAGCAAAATCCCTAATATCATCTTATATTAAGGACCGTTCTCATTATGTTGATGGAAGTGATGTTTCATCTGAAATGACTCGTCAATCTAATGCTGCTGGTGTCCCACAAGGGTCAATACTTGGTCCCCTACTTTTCTTAATTTATGTAAACGACCTGAATAATTCAATGAGAATATTTGGTTTAAATTTCCAATTTGCGGATGACACTGCGTGTACTGTCGCAGGGAAAGATGTGAGCTGTTTGAAACTTGCATTGAAAGAAGCTTTCAACCATCTTCTATTGTGGCTTGAGTCAAATTACCTAGCTCTTAACGCTGATAAAACGAAATTTGTCGTTTTCTCGCGTTGTAACGCTGCAGTTCCTGAGCTTCAACTAATTGAATCAAGTGATTTTAAAATAAAGATTTCACGAGCAGCAACTATGCGATACCTCAGATTCCTCCTTGACTCTAATCTATCATGGAAGCCTCATAATCTAATCTGCGGATGAAATTGGGGAGAAATATAGGGATAATGCGAATACTCAGGTAATCCCTTCCCTTTGAAGCAATGAGATCACTTTATTATGCACTTATTCATTCTCATTTAATGTTTTCATCCCTTGTTTACCTTAAAACATTTACTTCTCATATTATGCCATTTCAGAGACAACAGAACAAAGCTTTGCGGGTCCTTAAGAGCTACTTGCCTTCCCCTAAATTATATCCAGCGAAGTCGTCAGCTGATTCTCTGTATTGCTTCCTTAATATTCTTCCTTTAAGACATTTTGTGAAGGTTGAATCTATCCTCTTCAAACTGAAGTATGACCGTGGTTTGCTTCCCTCGTTTTTTCGTTCCTCGAATTGTTTCCCACTTAAAAGTATTGACCACGGACATCTAACTAGAAATTTCCATAAATTATATCAGCCAAGAATAATAAATGAAAGACCAAAATTTTTCCTTCGAAACTCGGTAATTCGGTATTGGAATATTTATACGTCTAAATTGGATACTTCAAAATCAATTAAAACTGCTAAACGAAAACTTAAATTTATGTTGATTTATTGAAAAATTTTTGTGATAAGTGAATTGTTGTTGGTTGGTGGGGGTCGCCTTTGGGATTTTAAGTTTGTTCCCATTTTATATGGTTTTTATGATACTGGACCTAGGCATTCTCCAGGGTTCTTGGTATCTTTTATTTGTCTTCTCAGCCGGGCTCTGGACATTTTGTAACTTATTTTATTATTAAAATGAACCTGAACCTGAAATGTGGTAGTAACAGTAGTAATAGAAGTAGTGTGTATATATTGCCCTTTGGTGGGATGATGTTCCCCTTTAAGTATTCTCTGAAAGTTTGAACTTAATTCCCAAATTAATTCTTGAGATCTGCTATTTTGACAATGTGCATGCACGTAGTGGCTTTTGATTTAGTTCAAATTTCTGCTTAGCATTGTAAATTAAATAGTGCGGTACTAGTAGTGCTGCTAGTTGTATTCGTGTTGGTAGCATGCAAATATTGCCTTCTTGATCACCTCCCTTATCATTTCCTGAATTTTCCAAATTAATATACTCAATAATTCCTGTGTTATACCCTTTTGACAATCCATGTACATATAACTTGTTTTGATTTGGTTCTACACTCCCCTCATCCTGAAAGACTCGCCTGAATACTCTTCGTCTTCATGGAAGTTCAAACATGTATACATTTCTCAATTGAATATACTATGTATAAACAATGAACGAATTACCTAATTTACAGCTCTTGTCCTGAGGACTTTGGGAAGGTTGACATCCCCAAAGACATAATTACTGGACCTTTCAACAATGTTGAACAAAATGGCTCTCTTAAAATTTCCATCGGATATGTCTTGGGGATGATAGGATTGGGGGGGGGGGCTGACCTCCCTCCATTCACTTTTAACTCCCAAAAAGGGCACTAAAACTTCCAACTTCCAATCAAATGAGCTCCATCCGATCCAAAGTTTGTACAACTACACGTTCCATAAAAATCTTATGCCCTAGGCACAACTTACAACCCTTGCCCATGGGACTTGGGGAATTTTGTCCACCCTAAAGACGTTTTTGTATGATTTTTAGACTATTGATACCACAATGGCTATCTCACAATTTCAATTGAATGCGTTTTGGGAAAAGAGGATGTCAGAGAGGGGGGCTAGTTGCTCATGTTTGAATCTTAAAAGGGAACTAGAACTATATATTTCAAATCAAATGAGCCTCTTCTAAAGTTCATGAAAATCTTATATGGTCTTTGGACTATTTTTGAACTAATAGCTAACTTGAAACTTTTATCGAATACATTTTTGGAAAATACAACTTTTTGCTGCCCACGATCATTTTGACTCTTAAAAAGGGAACTATAACATCTGATATCCAATCCAATGAGCCCCCTCTATACGATCTTCCTTTCCATAAAAACCTTATATGCTCTCAGGGCATAGCTTGTAACCCTTAGGTTGAAAGCTGTGGGGGGGGGGTGTCATTCTCAAAGACGTAATTTCCAGACCTTTAAACTACACTGAACAAAATAGCTGTCTCAAAATTTCGATTAGATCTATTTTGGGAATTGATGGGCGTGGGGGAAGGTTTGTTACCCTCCAATCACTTTTGACTATTAAAAAAAGGCTCTTTTGACTTCCAATCGAATGAGCCTTTTTTGAAGTTTCTACGACAACAAATGATCATCTAAATATTTCTATCAGATGCATTTAAAATACGAGGTGTGTGTGTGTGTCGGAGGGGGTATCCGCCCTTCGATCACTTCGAACATTTTCGGTTAACAAAATGGCTATTTCAGAATTTTAAATCTTAAAAAGGGCACCAGAACTTCTGATTACCAATCAAATGAGCCCCCTCCAAATTTATACGATCATCCTTTCTTCTACGATCATCTGTACATTATATGCCCCCAGGACATAATTTACAACCCTTGCCAAGAGGACTGTGGGGTGGGGGGTTGTCATCTACAAAGACATAATTTCTTGACCTTTCATTTGCGTTGAAGAAAATGGTAATCTCAAAATTTTGGTTGGATGTGTTTTGGAAAATGGTGGGCGTGGGAGAAGGGTATGTTGCTCTCCAATCACTTTTGATTATTAAAAAGGGCACTAAACCTTTCAATTTCCAATTGAATGAGCCTTTTTAAAGTTTCTACGGCCACAAAAGACCATCTCAAAATTTCGATCAGATGCATTTCAGGAATATACGGAGTGCCGGGGATATCCACTCTCCTACCCCTCTGGATTTCAAAAAGTGCACTAAAACTTCTGAATAGCAATCCAATGAGCCCCCTGTGAAGTTTTTAAGATCACCCTTTCTATATAAACCTTTTATGCCCCCAGGGCATAACTTACAACCCTTTCCCTGAGGGCTGTAGGGGGTAGTCGTCCTCAAATGCATGATTTTCGGACCTTTCAATTACGTTGAACAAAATGGCTATTTCAAAATTATGATTGGATGTGCTTGGGGAAATGGTGGGCCCGGGAGGGGGGTTAGTTGCCCTCCAATCACTTTTGACAATTAAAAAGGACACATTCCCTTTCAATTTCCAGTCGATTGAGCCCTTTTCAAAGTTTTTACGATAGCTCCGTCAATGCGAAGTGCCCTGGTCTAAAACCAAAAACAAACCAAAAAAAAAAAGTAATACATTGTGCCCACATCGCTCTTTACTTAGGCAGCGCTAGCAAGTTTTCAAACTGAAATTGAACCCTTCGAAATTTTGTCTGACCCATGAAAACGTAACAAGATGCTTATAAACAAATTTTTGATGCGTCTCGTCAAGATTTTTGTACCCACCCCTCCTCCTTAAAAAATAATCCCTTCTTCTGAACAAAAATCCTGGATACGCCCTTGATTCTTACGTTCCAAATCCACCCCGAAAATATCATTTGAACATTTTTATAGCTCTCTGTTTACAGAAGTACAAAAGCACCCAAGGAATTATTTTTAGCAAACTAGGGAACAAAGTTAATTGAACAATTATCAAGGGATCTGCGTTCTGAATTATCGGATTCACACAGAATTACTCAAAATCTAAAACTTCTGCTTAAATTTGTCGTAAATTTTTCGAAATAAAATTTTCCGAAGTAAAATGTAATTCACGGCAACACTTGCAATCTTGTTGATTTGATATTGGACTAGTACCGAATTAAGAGGAAAACAAGGTTAAAATTCTCCAATTTCTTGGGGAAAGTATCTTACCCATGCCCTAAAAATATGGGCCTGTGTGTGACTGCAAAATCAGTAACTAATTCTTGCACAACTTGACGAGAGGGGAAAATAAATCCTAAATTCTAAATACTTTGATTGATTGCACATTTTGACGCTATGATATCTCAGTGCCCTAACAACAGTGGATAAAAAACAACAAAAAAACTTATACGCGAAGAAGGAAATGCCTAATTTCTGAACCCAAAGGTTCTTTTTCGGCTTCAGTTTTGCAAGCAGATTTAGCCCTCAATAGTTCAGTCTCAGTTGAATAATTATAAACCATCACTTTGAATTGGACGAATGAATGAATTTTATTACCCGTAAAAGTATAAAAAACACAAAGTACGGAGTATTATAAATAAACAAAAACAAAAGCGATACTTACTTTGAATTATGATAGTGTGATTCCAGTTAAACTAGAGCTTAAATCAAAACATAAAGCTGCAAAAGCTAGACTTCGTTTTTTGACGGCCAATGTCGACAATAATTTAGGAGATTCAGTTCCACCTCTCACCAGTAATGGTCAGGTCTTGCAACGACAGCAATGAATCTGGTACTATTGATTTTTTGAGGGATTTCTTATCGACGAAATCGTTTAAATATTTGTCAAGGAGTCTAATGCCCATGTATTGTTAAAGAAAGACTTAAACTCTATTTGACAACAGAAGAACTACGTATCTAAATTGGAAGCCTTCTTATCATGAGCTATGTTCGATACCCAAGGATTGGAAACTGCTAGTCAAATAGTCTTAGCTTGCCTCTTATTATTGACTATTTTTCAACCAAAAGGTTCAAGAGATCAGAGTGTCTGCATTTCACTTGTTGGGAAAGAAGCCCTTCTGGTTATAAGTACTATAAAATTTGTTTATTTTAGATACGTTGCGCAAATCTTTCAATGCAGCAGCAGCCGATGAAGAATACAGCTCAGTATACGAGATGATGGTGATCTTCAAGGGAAGGATCAGTGTCAAGCATCACGTAGCATCTGAACCTACTAAGTGGGGTTTCAAAATATGGGCTAGGATTCGATTACCTGGACATGCTGAAGGTTCTGAGCCTGATCAATATAGCGGTGCTAATCGTAACATCCCCACGCAAGGGTTGGGAAGAGATGTTGTTGTGAAACTCACTCATGGCCTTAAAACACAAACACTAACGTGTACGTACTTTAACAATCTTTTTCTTTCGTTTCTTTGGTGGAAGCACTAGCAGAGGAACAAAATTTGTAGCGCTAGAATCCTCTGCATAAACCGCCTTGCAAGCAGAAATATATAGCAGAAAATTGAGATGAAAAATTAGAAATGAGGAGCCTTGTCGTAAGTTAGGTCTGCTGAAGGAACGACTGTTCTGCATTTGAAAAATAATAATATTGTCGGTGTTTGCTCATCTTTTGCTGGTTAAATCCAAACTGACAGTGTCCAGAGATGATTTAACACACGCTTGGGAAATGTAGACTGATCGATTAACTGACTTCACTTTACTCGTTAGTTACTTGGTACTTGTCTGTTAAACAGAACATTCTCAAGAAGTGAAGTTAGGTTAATCCTAATGAAATATAGAAAAACATGATGATAATATAATACTTTAGAAACAAAATTATAGAAACTATGACCAAGAGTTATTGAGAGCAAGGCGGGCAGAACACATTATATTAAATACCTAATCCAACCTAACCTAACTTAGCCTAACCCCTAACCACCTCTAAATATTAAATATACTATTAAAATATAACTACATCGTAGTTTTCTCGCTCGAAATAAGCAAATCATGAGCAAATCAAACCGGTTTTGTTGTATCTTAGACAGCGTAATTCTCGAGGATGTCCTGTTTAACAGACACGTAGCCTACTAATCACTTACTTCACCTTGGTGTATGCACGTTTTCCATTATTTTGTGGATGTTGTTGCAGTCAACACTTTGCTTCCTCTACAAAAATACACCTTTCCGGCACGCTTGGTCTCTTCCAGTTCCAAGCATCTACTGTAATAGCTATCAAACAGTTCGTGGTAACGAACTGTAGTAAGGAGTGACCCGGCTCAATAGAAAACGAAACTCTAAAAAATGAAATTTTGAAACCAATAGTTACATCAAAATAATCGCATTTTAATGCTAATTTTAAATATATAAGTTTCATCAAGTTTAGTCTTATCAAAAGTTACGAGCCTGAGAAAAGTTGCCTTATTTTAGAAAATAGGAGAGAAAACCCCCTAAAAATCATAAAATCTTAACGAAAATTATACCATCAGATTCAGCGTATCAGAAAACCCTACTGTAGAAATTTCAAGCTCCTATCTACAAAAATGTGGAATTTTGCATTTTTTGCCAGAAGACATCACGGATGCGTGTTTATTTGTTTTTTTCCCAGGGGTGATCGTATCGACTCAGTGGTCCTAGAATTTCGCGATATGGCTCATTCTAACGGAAATTAAAAGTTCTAGTGCCCTTTTTAAGTGACCAAAAAAATTGGTAGGCACCTAGGCCCCCTCCCACGATCATTTTCCCCCAAAGTCACCGGATCAAAATTCTGAAAGCCATTTTATTCACCATAGTCGAAAAACCTATTAACTATGTCTTTGGGGCTGGCTTACTCCCCCACAGTCCCCATGGGAGGGGTTGCAAGTTACAAACTTCGATTAGTGTTTACTTATAGTAATCGTTATTGGGAAGTGTACAGACGTTTTCACTGGGATTTTTTTGGTTTGGGGGGGGGGCAGGATAAGTTGAAGGGGGGCTACGTGGGAGGATCTTTCCATGGAGAAATTTATCATGGGGGAAGAGAAATTCAATGAAAGGGCCGCAGGATTTTTCGCATTATTAAAAAAAAATAATGAAAAATAAATATAAAAAGTTTTTTCAACTGAAAGTAAGGAGCAGCATTAAAACTTAAAACGAACAGAAATTATTACGTATATGACGGTTCACCTCCTCGTAGTACCTCGCTCTTTACGCTAAAGTATTTTTAGTAATTTCAACTATTTATTCTTCGGCGTTTGTGATACAGGGGTCATTCTTAAGGAATCGGGACAAAATTTAAGCTTTAGTGTAAAGAGCGAGGTATTGACGAATGAGTGAGCCCCCTCATATACGTAATAAAAACATACAAATATCGAAGTTCGCTACGTAAGTCCATTCGTAAGTTACTTAATTTTTTACTAAAGAAAACGTCTGTAAAAAATAAAACTTCTAGTTGCCTTTTTAAGTAATCAAAAAACTGGAGGGCAACTAGGCCTCCTCCCCCACTTTTTTCTCAAAATCTTCCGATTAAAACTATGAGAAAGCTATTTAGCCAAAAAAAAAAAAAAAAAAAAAAAAAAATATGCAAATTTAGTTTTAATTATTTACGTGCGGAGAGTCAAAATCAAAACATGCATTAATTCAAAAATGTTCAGAATTAAATAAAAAAAACAAGGTTTTTTAACTGAAAGTAAGGAGCGACATTAAAACTTAAAACGACCAGAGAGTATTCCATATAGTAAAGGGGTTGTCCCCTCCTCAGCACCTCGCTCTTTACGCTAAAGTTTCGTTATGGTTTTAAAAAGTGTAGTTGTGAAAAAGAGTAAAAATTGAGCGTAAAGAGTGAGGTGTTGAGGAGGAGACAACCCCTTTACTATACGGAATAATTTCTGTTCGTTTTAAGTTTTAATGTCGCTCCTTACTTTCAGTTAAAAAGAATGTTTTTTTTTATTTAATGACTAACAAAAGACGGTATGGGTGAGAACAAGCCCTGGTCAACCCTCAAAAATGGCAAGGACTGTAATTGGTATCTTTATTGAGATCCGGCTTGATTGTCTGAGCGGTCATTGGCCAGTGAAATCTGACAAAAACAATGCTTCTCGGTGCCAGAACTAGATCTGTGGGACCAGAACACGATTCAGCTGCAAAAAGTACAGAGTGTCTTTGCATCCAGAATGATTCGAGATCTTTCACATTGTCAGATAAGAAATGTTAAAACAGTGTTTTCTGGGGACGGCCCTTATTTGTTGAAAGTTGCATTTCTTACTTTTGTATTTTTTTCAGTTTCTAAATATGTATTCAAAATCTACGTTTTGTTTTTACATCTAAAACAAGTTCTTAGCGTTAATTTATCCCAAAGATTTGAAATTTGCCCACGAGAGGGTTGAGTAAGACATTAAGCGCATCTCTACCATTTTATGGTATCCAGATAACCCTGATAGGAAATAGACACATCGATACTACCCATGCAAAAAAGTGATTTTTCTCGGTGATCAAGTTGGGGAATTGTGATTTGCTTAAATTAGGTTTTCGACGATGGCGATCGCAATGGTCCTGTTTTATGTATCAATCGTCCAGCCTTTTTAAGGACTTTCAAGCTCTTTTTCAAAAATGAGATTCACCATAATAAAAGTTGACGTTCCCGAAGAAGCAGCAACACACGTTTTCGAACTTTCGGTTACTATAACCAAAGGTTCGCTCTTTACTAAGTTACTGTAACCTTGAAAACTGTAACCAGCTGTTGCTTGCAAGGGTTTTATTTATCCATTGCCTTTCGGAACAACTGCACTGAAAAGTCTCTTCGTTTAAATCAAACGGGTCCTTCCATTCTTGAGGCATTGCGTGAAAGAAAAACTGCTTATCAGTTGGCTCCTGTGTTAGAGCATTCGTTTGTGAGGCATTTGAGGAAAAAAGTATAACTTTAGCGTTGAGAATGAGAGCTAAGGGGGGGAGCTTCATCAAATGCAGAATAGCTTTTGTTTGTATTGATTTTTAATGTCACTCTTAACCTTCATTTGAATAAGCTCATGTTTAAAGTTTGATAATACTTTACTAATAATACTAGCCAGGTAATTGAAGTTATCCTCTTCTTCTTAATAATAATTTTTTTTTTCAGCCCTATGTTTATACCCTCAGCTCTGAAAACCTCCAAAGTTAATTTATTTTACGAAGTTTTTTTAGGGACACTCAAATTAGAAAAATTCTTAGAAAAAATCTTAGAAAAATTCTAAGTCTAGGAGAGTTTTACCACCCTGCTTGATACCATATTTTCTGTTTGGCTTAGCTGGGCAATAAGCCTTTGCCGTTAAATTCTAAACTGAATTTAAAACGGGATGTTTTGGTTTGTACCCATCTGTGAAACCGTTATTGGTCTACTTTATGCATAAGAATTTAAATAGAAATTTGACCTTATTCGTTTATGCTTTGACCGGAATCGGATTTTGGATGTTTATTTACACATAAAAAAGAAAAAACCCGGGTCCGTACGTTTCTAACCGCGCATGAGTCTTAAAACATAGATTACAATAATGGACATGCTGTCCAAGATCGGCATTTCCTTTAACCTCGTTTTATCAATCCGAATCCTCTGTGTACATCTATGCCTCTTCTTTTTTTTTTGTACTTCAAGCTAGGCTTACCAAATAGATTGGTTTTGATTTCTGGAGTTCAGACAGAATTTTTTCGAGTTGCAAAGGTCCTAGGATTGATTCTTTCTACAACTAGCTATTGCAAGTTTATATTTAAGCGGAGGAGAAACTTCACTAAATGGAGCCTGGGTAAACATCGTATCTAAGTGATTGTCAGTTAATTCAGCAAGACTAGAAACTTGAGATAACAAAAGTTCCCCTTTCCAGTATAAAAAAAAACGAATTAGAAAATTAATCTGCTTGTTTAACAAAGGAATACATCTTATTGCATGCATTTCCTATTGCGTGTTTCTAAAATAATTTCCCAGCATTTTTCTCAAAATAAAAGTAGACATCTTGATGCTTTTCAGATATAATTATAAATGAGGTGCTATAAAAGATTTTGTTAAGTCCTCTATTCCGTCAATGAAAATGCAATCCTTAACGTCAAAATTTTTTAGTGATACAAAAAATTAAACTTTACCACATAGAAAATCGTAAAACCAGCTCTCCAAAACTTTTCATGCAAGATAGAGTGAAATTTTGATGATGCAGCACAAAAATGGATTTTTCCTAGTTCTGTATTCAATATCAATGATTTAAATTGATTTCCAGTGAAAAAAGTATAATAATAAAAAAAAGACAAGGAGCCATTGTAGCTTCCTCAACTAACGATTGTAGGAAATGATATAGAAAAAATGGAAAAATTCTAAATTTGGAAGAGAAGGAAGAAAATTATTTTAGGGGGGAGAGGAATTATAAACAACACTAAAAGACAAAAAAAATAAAATAAATCAGATTCTGATACCATGGTAAATGGATTTCGGAACGAATTTTAAAAAACGGGAGTTTTGAAGTTAAGTACTGACGATTATGATTATGATTTTGAAAAAGGGGAAGTACTTAGGCGCCTTAAAAAACTTTAATTAAACCCCTTTATAAGAAAAATCATAAGAGTGAGAATTTTCTCTCTTAGATCAATGATTCGCAAATATTTGAATTGTGAAGCTTTGAATAGATTGGTGCTGAGGAGTAGTGTGAGCAGGTATGTTGGCCTCAGGTGACCTGTGTTGCAGTAAAATTATTGTGCTAGCAATACTTGATATTAAAGTCTCGAAAATAAAGTTATACGTCAATAAGTGTTATTTGAACATACTTTTATTCAAATTAAACTGAAACCGATGCATGTGTTATATTATACCTACTACCTTCTGGCTCTTTGACAACATTCGTGGATTTCTTAGAAGTTTAGGAACCTGTAATATTTTTGATCATCCCTGACTAGAAGGTGTTCTCGGAGTCAAAATATTTTTGATCAACCAAAATAAAAAAGGAGCTACCAGACAAGGAATACTACAAATCCGCCGAAACTTAAAACAATTACAGTACTCGGAGCATTCACAGCAATCACGAAACCTCTGGGTCTGACAACTCAGACCTAAAGAGGTTCCAGGAATATTTTTGATTATAGAAAAAAATATTGTTCAACAATGTTTTATCAACAAAACAATATTTTGCCAAAAAAGTATTAGTCCATCCATAAACCTATTTGTGTCTTGTCGGATTAAAACTTTTAGGGCATATATTTTATGCCGAAGAGACCTAAAAGAACAAGAAAAGTTCGATGTTAGAAGTTGAAATTGACCATTTTTTGCAAAACGAAAGCTACCAATTGGACTACAATGATGTGGGGTATCATTCAATAAAAAATGAAAAGAAAATGAAACTGATGCAAAAATAGATGGCACAGAAACGAGAAAATACTATATCTTCGTAGTAAAGAAAAGGCGAACATTGATAAATTTTAACTACATTCCCACCCTATACTCCTAACACAATCTGTGGTCCCATCATCTAAGTCAAAGGGGATTAAAAAGAAACTAACTAAATGCTGATTCAGCGCAAATTTGCGAAGAAAAATCAATAAGCAATTACCAGAGTTCAAATTTTTGCCAACCAAGTTTTAGTCTACCACCTATTGATGGCTTGTTAGTTTTTCTGCCAATTAAATCAGACCAAAGCTGTTTTGTGGCAGCACAAAGGTGTATTTGCGATTGGATCTCCTCGTGACTGTACTCAATGATTATAAACGTAAAAGAGATTACAAAAAGATAAACATCGACAAAATTTAACTACATCCCAGCATATGCTTCCAACCCCCTCTGTGACTCCATCTGATCAATGTTCAAGGGCATCATTTCTCTGACGTAATGAAAGAATCTTTCTAAATTCTTACTTAACACAAAATTTTGGAAGTGCCAATTTTTGCCAATCACGCTATAGTCTGTTTGATTATCACTCTCTTGCAATCCAGAGTCTGAGAACAGTCGGAGAGCTGCAAACGGTTCTAACGAACGTTTGTGGAGACAAATCCACTCCGCAAGTTGAAATAGTTAAATAGTAGAATAGTAGATAAAAGTAGAAGAGTAGAAATAGTAGAATAGTAGAATATTATAATTAAGTAGTAGAACTATGAATCCTAATAAGGAGTGGAATCGGTGTGTTCATGTGTTTTACCTGTAACTTTTTTCAGTCATCGTCCAAGATGAGTGTTTGATGATAATGAATAGTGTCACCCTCTGAGAGAGTTAACGTCAATCGAGGGTTCTTTACAATCACTCCCTCTACTCCTTTCCGTTTTTATTTCTTTATCACATTATTTCCTATTAGTTGAGGCGTGTTGTTAAATTCATTACAGATCTAAAGCTGGCACCACTATGGAATTGCCATTATCTTGAGACAAAGTTGGCGTGACGTGAGCCACATTGCAACCTCGCATTTTCAATTTTGGTTACAAATCGACAGACGAGCACTGTCTGGTCTCTAGCAAAGTGAGTTCAAGTTTTTACACCGGAATTGACGATCAGAAATATGCACAATGATGAACAAATAGACTTCAAAGCACATTTAGAGCCAGTCGTTTCGTTCATGGCCACTATCGAACAAAAAAAAAAAAAAATAAAAAAATCTACGATTTACTTCTAAATAACCAGGTTACAAAAGAGTAAGCAAAAGGTAGTGGAAAGAAGACGCATTGTAAAATTCATTGTCGATGTTATGAAACAAATAGGTAAACAATGTTTTAGTTTTCAGGTCCCTACAAAAGAAACTCACACATTCAACGACGAATCTAAAAATAATGAACATTTTTAAAGCTAATAGATTTAGTCTGTAAATATAAACTCAGAATAAAAACCATTTACATTCGATTACTCGGAAAACTGAACAATCCTATGCGAGATGAAAGTTTAATGAAAATGAAACCTAGAAAATATGAAGTATTTCGAAGACGAGTGTTTTTTTACATTTCTCAGTAATGATCTTGTCACTAAAGTCTTTAAAAACCATTCCAAATTTGATGAAAGAAGCAGTATCATAAAAGACAAAGGAAGCTTTAAAGTTTCCTGTATTTATGGACACAAGGACGTACACTTTGGTAAACGATCGGTATGCATTTATGATCCAGATCGAGCGTGGATTCTCCTGTCGTTTTTCGATTTGCTTAAAGAATCTGAGATCTCTAGTAGATTGAAGGAATCATAGTAAAGATGACAGATGTATACTGAAGAAAACCCAGTTTACAAGCTAAGAGTAATTAGAGCTACGCGATGCCATATTCGAAGCAATGCTACTGTTGATAACTTTAGGAGAGTTGACAATTGGACCTCTCAATCCCTGATTGATCAGTCCCGGCCTGCACATTACGCTTTGTATGAGCTAATGGTAGCATTATGTAATGTTTCCATGCTAAGTAGGTCCACCTTCAAAGTGAGGAATGACGCTTCGAGAATTTTCCTCAAATTCCTAAGTTTTAAAACAGCTGTTACCGTTATAATTTTCCTTCAGTTATTTAAAATTACATTACCACTGTGTAGCAAATGATGCTTACAATCCAAAACAAGGAATGACGCTTTGGGAATTCTTCTCAAATTCCTAAATTTTGAAACAATTGTTACCGTTATGATTTTTCTTTAGATGTTGAGATTACAACGCCACTGTCTGCTTACCTCCAAACTAAAAGTTTAGACCACTCTCAAGCATGGAGGTGCTTAGAGTTATCCACTAAACCAACTTCAGTCCCGCGCCCTTTCTAGGTAACCAGCAAGGGCCTGTCTAGTGCACAGACAATTTACGCACATTAGGAAATATGTTGTCAATTAGAGACTCCTAAGTTTCTGCTATTCTCCAACAAATTATAGCTTCTGGATTCAAGCCAAAACTATTAAATTAGCAATCTGTCTAATGTTACTATATCTATCAACACTATTTTAATCAATTTCAATAGTAAACAACCAAGACCGGCTGACCCTCTTAACCTGACACTCTTTAGGGTAAATTTTGATAGTTTTCTTCAACTAATACTTAAGGAACAACTACTCTTTCACAAGAGCAATATGACAAATATTTTTTTCCACAATGATTTAGGAACGGTAAAGTGCAATTATCCAAATTTGTTTAAACAATACAATTTTTGATTGAATTTCTATGTTCTCATGCTCAATATTTTCCATTTTTGTATTTTTTCTAATGCGCTCTGTTAAGCACTAGTCAAACTTAAGCGTCAACAGTGAGGTTGTAAAGGGCAGGGGGAGTCTCATATACAGGAACATCTATTTTCGGTTTGAGTTTTAATGGTGCTTTTTACTTTCGTTTGAAGAAACTTCTAAATCTACTACTAATTTACTACTTAAGAAACCCTAGTAGAAACTAATAATCTACTAGATAAACTCAAATTCCTCTGCAATTTTCATACCGTGAAATTTTAGGCTTTTTGTCTTACTTATACTAAGCTATAAACCACTAACCACAAAAAGTACAACAAAAATTGTTCTGCACATGCAACACAGTTAAAGAAAATAAGGAAACAATAAAAGTTGTGGATACCCAACCAATCAGCTAAAACAACATCTATAATCACGAGGATTTCCTCCTTCTCAATAAAATGAGTGAATGTAATAGAATATACGCTTCTCCGTAAAAGAAACCGAACGTATTACTATCTTTTCAACCGCACGTCCTGCTGAAATTCCAGGCATTTCTAAACAACCTGTGGCTCTTCAAACTTAGGTCTTAATAAATGACATGCTCTCTAAAGATCTCCAGATGTTTCTTACCTAACAAGATCCTTATTACTAGAATTAATTTAGCCGTTGGAGTGCTAAGATCGGTAGTGGGGTTTGTGAAGCAAAAGCAATTCTTGAGTAAATGTACGGCTTATTATTGTTAAATTTATCTGGTTACATAAGGAGGACATGGGGAGAATCAGCATGGGAAGAAATTCGATTAGCAGCAGGAATAAAAGAGATTTCGTTCTCATCACACGAATTATACCCGGAAGATTACATTGTCAAAATAGCAAATGCAGCACAAAAGGTAGGAAAACAGAAAAAATGGATTTAAAAAAGTTGACAATTGCTTTCTAACACGTTTTTATGTAACAATTCCACCGATTAGGAAAAATGTTTCAAGAATTATAAAATGGTTAATGAGTAGCTTAAGTAATGCACTACGTTTTAACGGCCTAATATTAAAATTCAATAGTTGTTCCAAAGTGTTTTAATCTTGTTGTTTCGTTTACAGTTAATAGGCAGTACTATGCCACGAGTATTAACTGAATGAACAAAGCGAAGGAACTGAAAAAAAAGCTGAATTCTCAGGAATGAAATTCACAAAATATACATTATTTAGAAAATAAAATATTAAATATACGAAGCGATAATTAGGAGACATGTTTAACAAATGAGAGGTGACGAGTGTATCCCCTCAAAATCTCAACTATTCTCTGTGGGTAAGTTACACTTCAATAGCGGCCCATATGGCAAGAAAAATTGAGCACAGAAAAGCGGGTTTAATTTCGACAAAGCAGTGAACAAAAACAAAATATAGAAACTTCGCTTTAACCAAGTAAATAGAAATACTACGAATATTTCGGCCCCACATCGGAGGCTTTTCTCAACGGAAAAAAAATTGACAGCCGACAATTTAAGACTTCTTTGACTTTCGTTCGCAAGGTTATCACTTGTTTCGGGACAATTGTGTAAATCAATATTCGTTGAATTTTTTAACTGGTCTTTAATTAAACTATTATAAATTGAATTTATCTTAAAATCCCCTTCACCTCTATTAATACAAATCCCCCCATAGATAATCTTTTTTATTTCTATATTTTCTCTGAAACTTTGTAAAAGTCCTAGAGACTTATCAACAATTTTTGTCTGATCAAATAAAATATTGTGATGAGGAAAATTATACACGTGTTCCGCTATAGAGGATTCAAATGTTTCAGGTTTTTTATTATGCCTTAGCGAGCAGTCTATCGTATTTTTGTGTTGCTGTAGCCTATTTTTTAAATTCTGCTGTGTTCTACCTACATAAAATTTACCACAAGAGCATGGAATTTTGTATACCCCTTTTGTATATTTCTTGGAACTTTATCTTTTCCATTATTTAGCCATGAGCTTATATTATGTCCTGATTTAAAAGCTGTTTTTATATTATGCTTTATTAATTCTCTCCTTAATTTTTGTGACAACACTGGGATATAAGGCAAAATTATGTAATTGGTTTTTTGAGTTGACCCATTTTCTTCTAATATTAGCACCCTTCCACTCCTTGCCCTACTTCTAGGTGCTCCTTCTACTCAACATTGATATAAACTTTGATCAAACGGTTAAAACTAGTCAAAAAGGTCTAATAGTTATTATTCCAGGGATCCCATGCCCCCCCACAGCCCTGGGGCAAAGATTGTAAATTATGCAGTTTGCCCATTTTTACATGCAGTATTTATCACTAGGAAAGAGGAATGTTCGATTCTATGTTCATCCGAAAAGACTAAGGGAATTAATCCGAAACTTTGGATAATGTTGGGGAGTGTGTTAAACTAAATCATAAGGCACTGTGCACATCTAGTTTATCGAAAAGGAGGATCTGCAATATCTTAAGAATGGCTCAGGGTATTAAGTTGAAACTTCCAAGACATACTGAGCGGGATGTTTGAAAAATAGTTGGAGGGGTGCCAGCCCTCTCCATGGTATTTTTAGCTACCCTCCCTACAAAAACACTTGATAAACACATTTAAATAGTCATCTTGTTCGAACTAGTCTAGAGGTCCACAGCTTTTGAGAGGCCTACCAAAGACAATCAAAGCACACTGTTTGCATACTGGTTATCAAAAGAGCGCATCAGCAATATCTAAGGAACTATTGAGAGTATAAAGTTGAAAGGTACGTTGAGGAGGATGTTAACGCATGATCGGAGAGTAAGCAACCCCCTTGCTTTCCCCTCTCTTCTCAAAACTGATATAAATTAGGATAGAGTGATTTTCTTCAAAATATTCAAAAGTTTTAGTAACTATGGCTTCGAAGATACAGCGCCCCCCACATTTCACAGGGTGAGTATTGTAAATTACGCAGTTTGTCCTATTTTACATATATGATTTGTCATTAGGAAAAGGGAGAATGTTTGATTTTGGGTGTGTTCAAAATGGCTAAGGGTATTAATGCAAAACTTCAGGGAATGTAGAGGGGGATGTTAAAATAAATCAAAACGTAATAGGTATATCCAGTTTATCAAAAAGGCTTAACTCGTTATGTCAGGAGCGGTTGAGGATATGAAATTTAAACTCGCAGGGTATGTTAAGGGTAATGTTGAAAATTGGTCGAAGGACAGCCATTCCCCTACAATTTCCTTTTTAGCTACCCTCCCCCAAAGATATCTGATAAAATTGTTTTAATAGCCATCTTGTTAAAAATTGTCAAAAAGTTAAATAACTATGTTTCTTGGAATTACAAAGCCCCTACAGCCCCTAGGCCAAGTGTTGTAAGCTATATAAGTTGCCCGTTGTTTATATATCAGATTCGGTATTGGTAAAAGGGCATAATTCAATCCTCAGTCTTCAAAAAGGCTAAGGGTACTAAAGTCAGAAACTCCAACAGCATGTCGCAGGGGCAGAATGAAAAGTCGTACCCATAAAGTTAGGGCAACACATATAGAAATAGCTCACCAAATTAGGGATTTCATTGATGCTGTTTAGTGTAGAGGTGGATACGTTATACCTTGTTGAAATAAGACTTTTTTTTTAGTCAACATTGAAAAAGCGTTTAGGCCACTCAGGACATGATATCTTTATTTATGTCGTTTCTAGCAGCAAATAAAGATAAATGATATAGGTATGTGTGTATTGCTGCAATGAAAAAACAAATAGTATAAAAAAAGATCACTTTAGAAAAGCTACAACTGATTCTTATTCCTTTCTCTTATATTTGTAAAAGTGTCATTCTGGTTATATGTAAAAGTGTCATTCTGGTATCCTTGAACAAAAGAAATTTATTTGTCTTTTATTCCGAAGCAACATTATCATTCGCTGGGCGAAAATAAGAATAAAACATGTTATTTCACAGTAGTGTTGGCTCGAGCCGTGTTTTCCTTCTTTTTTGTTTTTAGATAAGAATGCATCAGAGGCATTTGGCCAATCAGGATTTTCAACTGACGCCAAATCTTAATGTCATTTTACGATATTCCAAGGGAACACGGAAACTCAAAAACATCTATAGATTATACATCTCTTTTTTAATTTGTGTTCTTAACAACGAAAATTAGCTTAGACGTTATCATACTATGAATACTTCCGACAAAATCTTGAATGATTTCATCTTTTTATTGCTTGTTTGATTTATTACCAACACTGAAGCACAGCTAAAAAGAAAAACATAGCATGGAAAACAAATCAAGTTCTCTGCAAGGTCGACACCGTTTATTTCTCACTTATTCCGAAGATTTTTTAATGCTTCTGCGATTGTCTTGATAGTTGGGAAACAAGGTACTTATTAGGGATTTTTCAGTTACGATTTTGAATTCCCACCCAGCAATTTAAAATGAACTTAGCTATAGGATTGAAAAACTATTTTTTTTAGTCTGTTTTCTTAAGACGATTTGGTTAACGTATTGTATTCCTCTTAAAGTCTAATATTTTTAATTTTTTGAACCTCCTCTTGACAGTGTTACACGGAACTAATGAAATCCTAGTTTCTTTTGTACATTAAATAAAATTAGAATCGAAAAACTAAAGTAAAGAGTGACATTAAAACTGACAGCGAACCAATATCATCCTGTGTATAAAAGGGGCTTTCACTCCCTCAAATCCCCGTTTTACGTGATAATGTTTAGCTAGAGTTTTTATCGACTGCACTATAGATTGCACCATGTGTATCCAGCTGATTATTCGAAGCGTGTTATTTACCGACTACCTTCCAGAACCCTTGATCAAAAAGCTTTATTTTTCAATGCAAATACGACTAAATAAGCCCTTTTCATTCTTTAAACCCTGGAAAAAAACGCTTTTGCGTTAGAATTAAACAATAAAGTTTTTTTTTTAACTGAAAGTAAGGAGTGACATTAAAACTTAAAACAAACAGAAATTATTCTGTATGTGAAGGGGGTTGCCCCTCCTCAAAATTTTACTCTTTACGCTAAAGTTTCTTATAGAATTTAAAAGAAGCTTATTATTCTGATTGAACGGCCATTGTGTTTCAGGATTCGTTCCTAAGAAATTGGGACTAAAAGTCAAAACTTTCAAAATCTCCCTCTTTCTTTTAATATTTATCAATTCGTCCTTAGGCCTAGAATATTGCATTTTCATAATTTTCTCATCTGCATGAAAAGGAGAAGATGTTTATTCCTACAATTGTTTAAAATAAAATGTATGCTCAATCCAAATACTGACCAGGTGTTTCCCTTTCTATTGCAATTCACTAATAAACTTGCCCATTTGAAACTAGTCAATTGCATGAGATAGGATGATTTTCCAAAATGGTTTTGGCATTTTTAAATATTCTTGACATTTAAAATACTCTTGACCAAAATAATCGAAAAACCCCGAGTTAAAAATGAATAACATACTTACTTTTCTACATAAAATTATTTATGAGTCCTTCATTAGGAAATTCTCCAACACTTTGGTCCAACGACCCGGAGCTCCACGGCCATCCGAGGGTAAAAACGCGTACATACATGAAAAGTCACTTTCAAAGTTGGATATACCACTGAATTCAGCTCAAACAGGTGAACCAAATGGTATATGCAAGAATGCCCTAATACTGTCCCCTGCAAAGATATCTTGGCAAAAACACGTATCTGCAGCATCTTGCCCCGTTTGTCAAATGTGAAAACACACATCTACCATATACGTGCTTTTTCCTGTGGACTGTCTCGCGCGGCATCATGGCTATATATGTGTATCTCTGTTAATAGCTATATATCCCTCTGTTTACCTCTGAGTGACAGCTGCGATAATGGTGCTCTTTTAAAAGACAATGTTAAAGCAAAATCTTGCATCCAATACAGAAAAGGAAGACTACACGAAACACAAAGCTCAGTTGAGACTATGAAACGAGAAAGTGAAAAAGACAAAACTAAAACAGAGACAAAGGTCTATACTGCGGAATTGCAGAAGGTGCTTTTTTTTTTTACCAATCATGCATAGCAGAAAATAAGCAATATTCTTGTTGTGACTTGTCTGTTTTAATGAAACTTCCGTCTATTTGAAGCTACGAGGCAGAATCTCAATTCGGGCGTCTTCTGGAATGAGGCTTTGCAAGGATTTGACGCACCTGATACTGGTGGCTTGTATCACAAGCCTGTTAGGATGAACCGTGATATGAAGCGATTTTTGTTCTATGCCGATAATTTTTGTGCACAAAACAAATACTGAGCCCTTTACAGTGAGTTTATGACACTTGTGAATTCAGAAAATGGGCCTGATAGAATTCTGATGATATATCTAGTGCAGGTTCACACCCATATGGCTTCAGAATCTCAGCATTGATTCATGAGTCAAAGCTTCGAAAGATGATATCTTCGGAGACGATATGGATTTCGAAGACCTGCGAAGAAAAGCAGGAAGCGTACCAAAGCTCTAAGGGTGTGCTTAGACAATTTTTAACAATGGAGTTCCATCAAATCTTCGTCCCTTCTGACGAAAAAAGTTGGAGTCAAAATCGAACAATTTTCTCAAGTGAGATTTGCTGTACAAGACTTCACCAGATAGCTAAGAGAAGTCTTTAGATTTTGCGCTGAAAAAAATGTAAAAAGGGGTCGAATAGGGTAAGCATCCTTTTGATGAAAATGCAAACTGAGTGAGAGGGGTGAAGCCTGAGAAAAGAGATGCAGTTTTTACCAAAGCTTGTTCCTTTTATGCCAGAAAATTGCTGGAAAAACGTGTCATCTGATATCCATTCCGTTGACTTACCGAAGAGTATGGCTGCTGATTTCTAGTCATTCTATTTTTATATCTTCTGAAGATGATTTTACTCTTATTTTCTGAGTAAATAACTGAATCTCTATGTATTTTTTTCCAACGGTAAAAACGCGTATTTGCGGATATGCCTGTTTTTACCCGAGAGGGCTCACACAGGAACAACAAGAACGTCAATAGTAAAAATGCGTAAACGACATTTAGCTGCGTCAACAAACTAAGGCATTTATTTCAATTGCATAATTGAAAGAATACTCTCTAAAACTGATCCTAACAATTTTTCGCTTGAATTCTGTGTCTAGTGTTGCGCAATGGATGGGAAAAGTGCCCCAAAACTGGAGAAACTTTAAAAACAGTTTTCTTGGAAAAATGAAAAGTGTGTATACAAGTTTTTGTCTTCGAACGGCCGATCATTGGTTATTTTTTTTCTAAGCCTTTTTTGTACTAAAAGTAATTTAGTGTTTGATAGTGTTCGGCCATAATTTGATTAAGCGATACATCGATATTTTTACTTTCGATATTCAATAATCAATATATCGATTTCTATATTTCTGATCAGTTTTTCATTGAGATTAACTCTTATCTTTGCCAACGTTAAATAAAAAAATTGTTTACTTATCTATTATTCAAGAGTTTGGATGTATAAAATCAGAAAATAATCGTTTTATTGCTCTTTGTATTCGGAGAAAATTAGCTCCAGTTCAGTGGAAAATTACATTGTAGCTATATTTGAATAAGTATTTAGTTGGTATTTTGGTTAGGTGAGTTTACATTTTGCACGCAGTCCCACTATACTTGCCCCTACACCCCCCCTAAGGTGCAAATGTACAGCCCAAATTATATATATCCTATCTAACATCTCAGTTGTTTCAACCCCGCACCTGTAGATCCGGATTCCCGAGTGTGTACTGGCTAACTCATAAGTACAAAAACTTGCAATAAAAGTGTATTTTGTACAAGTTTTTTTTCAAAATTTGAATAATTTAAAATCAAGTAATTAAAACAAACTTCGATTACATTTGTGAATTTCACAAAAATCTAGATTTGAAATTTCTCGACCTCAGTATAAACAAAGATAACCTACTGGATACTTTTGGCTATTGAAACTCAGCAATATGTCAATGTTTTTCCCGGAGAATTGGCTCTACCTTTCAGTGATTAAATAAAAAAAAACAAGTTTTTTTTTTTTAACTGGAAGTAAGATTCAGCATAAAACTTAGAACGAACAGAAATTATTCCAAATATGAGAGGGACGCCCCTCATATACGTTTTTTCTAGTATTTTAAAAATGTGTCTTATTCTAATTAAATAGCCCTTGTGTTTTAGCAATTTTTCTTAAAGAACTAGGACAAAAATTCAAGCTTTAGCGTATAGAGCGAGTTATTGAGGAGGGAGTTACTCTCCTCAAATACAGTTTGAAATCTTTTTGCTTTAAGTTTCAATATTCAGTTCCTCCCTTGTTTTAGTTAAAAAAATCGTTTTATAATTCAATTCTTGATTGGAAAGTTCCCCCTGCGTAAAATCTCCCTCCATCACGACAAATCCGTCCCTGCTTAGAATTCCACCCATTAATTTTCTTGTGGAAAATTCTCTGTAGCCCAATTTCATTGAAAAGGGTGTTTCATTGAAAAAAAAGACTTGTTTTTCATTTAATTTCTTTTTTTTCAAATTATGCCCGAAAAACCCCTCGATGGGAAATTATTCCTCGACATTTCTCTAGATAATTCTCTTTAGCCTATTTTTATTTGAAAAAAAGACTAGTTTTTCATTTAATTTCTAGTCTTTTTCAAATTATGCCTGAAAAACCCTCGATAGGAAATTTTTCCTTGAAATTCCATCTTCCGAATGGAAAGTCACTCCCGCGGAAAATTCTTCCATGGAGAATATCTCTTGCGGAAAATTCTACCATGAAGAATTTCTCCCATTGAAAACTTCCCCATGGAGAATCTCTCCCGTTGGAAATCCCTCCCTTCTACGAAAAAATCTCCCAGACAATTTTTACATCTCTGAAAATTCACCCGGCCATATTCTTCGTAAAATTTAACCTTTGAAAAGAAAGTAAGATAAATCTCGTATATTAGTTTTGGAAAAATTCTCTCGTGTAATATTTCCCCTTGTAGGCTCATCCCCAGAAATTTCTCCCCATGGAGAATTCCCCTCTGGAAAATTTTCCTTCCTAAGAAATGTCTGTTTACTTCCAAATAACAAATACGATATGCAAACAATAGGCAAAATTTATAACTTGTAGCCCTTCCCCGGGTACTGTGGGAGGATAATGACAATTTTCTCGAAATATCACTGCATGAAAAATTGAAACGGCAAAAAGAAAGAACAAGAAATTTCGTTTAGGAGTTCTGACAAATTCTATCGTGCAAAGTTTCCTCTTGTTAGTTAATCTCCGGGAACCTCTCTATCCATGGAAAGTTCTACCCCTGAAAAATCCCCCAAAAGAAAAATTCCCCTCCGCAAGAAATGCCTGTTTACTTACAAATAAAAATTACTATACGTAAACAATAGGCAAAATTCATAACTTAAAGCCCTTTCCCCAGGTTGTGGGGGGCCATGTTATCTCCGGAGGCACAGTTATTCGATCTTTCAGTTATGGAGAACAAAATATATATTTTAAGATTTTGATTGGGTGTTCTCAGGGGAAAAGGCCGGAGGGGGGGGGCTAGTTGCCTTCCAATATTTTGGTTTACTTTAAAAGGGCTCTAGAACTTTCATTTTTGTTCGAATGAGCCCTTTCCCAACATTCTTGGGCCATTGGCTTGATATGATCACCCTGGCGAAAAAAAAAGAATAAATAAACACGCATCGGTGTTCTTTCTTCTGAAAAAAAAACAACAAAATTCTATATTTTTGCGGAGGGGGAGGTTGAAATCTTTAAACCACGGTTCTATGATATGCTGAATCTGATGGCGTGCTTTTCATTAAGGTTCCTTGATTTTTTGGGATGTTTCTCCCCTTTCTCGAAAATCATGCTAACTTTCTCAGGCTCGTATCGTTTGATGGGAATTTTAAACTGAATGAATCTTATATATTAGGAATCAGTATAAGAAGCTAATTCTCTGTTATATGAGCAAGACCTATAAGCCTAGAAGGCATTTTATACAGCCGAGCCCTTTCGGAGGTCCTCAGCAGCATTGGAAAGTTCCCCCTCACTAAACACATTACGAATTTGTGAACAGGCTATACCAACTTATGGATATAGGCATGTATGCTGTGTATCAGCATGTATGAGTTAATGGATTAAATGCGTCATTGTACAAAACAGAAAATGCTTTATACAAAACTCAAAGAATTCTTACAAAACAGAAAATACATCCCAAGAATTCGCAAATTCTGATTATAAAACAAAAATACTTCTTACCAAACAGAAAACACATCCAAAGCAATCACAAATTCTGATTACAGAACAAAAATACTTCTTACAAAACAAAACATACTTCTTACGAAGCAAAAATAATTTTTACAAACCGAAAAAATAATTCATGTGAAACAAAAGATACATAAAAATCAGAGATAGTTCTTACAAAATGCGAAATACTTCTTACAAAACTAAAAATATATGTTACAAGGCAAAACCGAAAATCTTATAAACACGAATACATTCTAAACAATGACTGTTCATGCAACATGCAAATACTTGTTACAAAATACAAAATTCTTATTACAAAAAAACTTATTACAAAACAAAAGTAATTCTCACAAAACAAAAATACACCCCATAAGATCACAAATTCTTCTTACAAAATACAAAGTACATCCTAAAAATTCTGAGATTGTTCTTAAAAATACAAAATACTTGTTACAAAAGAAAAAAATACATCTTACAAAGCAAAAAATAAATCTTACCAAAACAAAAATACATCCTAAACAATCAAAAACTGCTCCTACAAAATACAAAATTCTTCTTTTGTGATACAAATACCTCAAATAAAACAAAAAATTCTTACAAAACAAAATACATCCTAAGAGATCACAAATTTTTCTTACAAAATACATCTTACAAACCAAAAAATAATTCTCACAAGACAAAAATGCATCCTAAGTAATTTGTGTTTGTAATCCTATTACAAAACACAAAATACTAGTTATAAAATACAAAATATTCCTTAAGAAGCAAAAAATAATTCTTGCAAAAATAAAACACCCTAAGAAATCACAAATTCTTCTTACATTTACAAAATACAAAATAATCTTACAAAATACAAAATAATTCTTACAAAACGAAAATAAATCCTAAACAATCACAAATGGTTCTTAAAAAAAATACAAAATACTTGTTACAAAACAAAAATACTTCTTACAAAGCAAAAATAATTCTTACAAAACAAAAATACTTCCTAAAAATTCAGAGATGTTCTTACTAAATACAAAATACTGGTAAAAAAAAATACTTCTTACAAAGTAAAAAAATAATTTTTACGCAACAAAAATACATCCTCTGAAATCACAAATTCTTCTTTCATCATACCAGATACCTCTTACGAACCAAAAATAATTCTTAAAAAACAAAAATATATCTTAAAAATCAAAGATTCTTCTTACAAAACAAAAAATACTTCTTACAATGCAAAAATAATTCTTAAAAAAACAAAAAAAAAAAACATCCTAAGAAATCAAAAATTCATATTATGTAACGTCGATGTGTGTTCCGTCGTTACGAAACACCCCTTGTGTAGGCTGTCATTACGTAACACCCTCGTGTGGCCCCCGTCATAACGTAACACTCACTTGTAAGATTACGCAACATCCCACGTTTGCATCGTCACTACATAACACCCAGTTTTCATCGTCATTACGTAACACTCATGTGAAATATTATGTCACATCCTATGTTTACACTGCCATTACGTTCTGAATAACGTGTGCTCCACCATTATGTAGCACCCACGCGTGCACCACCATTACATAACACCCCACGTCTGCACTGCCATTACGTAACACCCCCGTGTAAGACTGTATCACATCCCATGCGTCCACTGCCATTACGTGCCACCTCACGTGTGCGCTGTCATTAAGTAACACCCACATATGCACCGCTATTGCGTAACATTCCACTTGTGCACTGCTACTGCATGACATCTCATATATGCGCCGTCATTACGCAACACCCGCGTGTGTGCCATGCTCAGTTATAAGCGGGGGTTCTCAACCAGCCCCTTGCATGTCACGCAAGATTGCGTCACTCCCAATAAGTCCATCAAGTCACGCAAGATTGCGTGACCCTTAACTCCGATTACCTAATTAACACCTCCATCTCTTAGAAAACATTCCCTATGAAGTAATTAACACCTGATGGTTTTCGTGGAATCACCGGATAAGGCTACCGTGGAATCCATAGATAGGGCTGTCGAGAAATTTGTTTATAGGTCACTACTAGTCACTAAGGCTAGGAATAAGTGAAGATGAAAAGGTGACGCTGGGTAACGAAGAGATTGATTGGGTGGACAGTTTCATTTATCTTGGTAGAATTATTATTAAAGATGGTGGGTTGCAATGAAGATGTTGAAAATAGAATAACCAAGGCTCAGTTTGTTAAAGGCTCAGTTAAAAAAAGGCTTGGAAGAATAAAAAGACAAGTCTGCAAACCAAGATTAAAATTTTGGAAGCTACAGTGATGACAGTTGTCAGATATGCTCCAAAAAGCAGATGAAGATTTACTAGATGTTTTCAAGATAAATTACCTATTGATGGTTAGGCTTTGCGAAAAGTGTGGTTCAATCCCGCTTTCTAGGGCTATAATGAGAAAAAGGTTGAGTTGGCTAGGGTATATTTTGCGGATGAAGGATAACAGGTTGCCGAAGAGATGACAGAGAGTTTCTATTGTCTGTCTTGATGTTTTATAGAGTGCTGAACAACCTTTCCACCACAATATTTGAAAAAGGAAGTGAAAGGAGATACCTTCTGAAGGTTCTTAAATCTCAGTGACCAACAAGGCGTTTTTATTGACAAAATTTTCCGTTCGAAAAGCAGAGGACTTTTTAGTAGCTTAAACGGAACTTCTAGTGTACTGATGTTCCTCAATCCACTCTCTATTCTCTTCTTGTCCCAGTCTGGACTCCTGTAAAAGTGGAAGAACGGTAGCAGCGTAGGGGGTTCCATTTTTGCAGCCTTACATGGTTCAAGCATGACCAAGTGCTTAAATATAGGGGCTGAAAAATCAAACCTAATCTGCACTTGATTAATAAACTCCTGGTAGAACTCCCTTGCTGTTCTGTTCCATAAACCGTCTAGGGGTAAACGGAAAGCAGGTCGTCCGTGGTTAGGGTGGGAGGATATCATAAAGAAAGGTTTAAAGGAAATAGGAACTTCCTGGGAGGGCATAAAGAGGAAAGCTTTAAATAAATTGGGATGGAGGAGGAGCGTACGTAATTGTGTTGACCTCAGGCGGCTTGGTGCTGCGCTGAGTTGTTGTAGTAGTATTAGTATCGATACATCAATGTTGATATTGAGTGCCACACATCACAGGTGTGGAAAGTGGAGCGTTTAAGTCTTAAGAAAGAAGTGGGGTCAATTCTCAACAGAATTTCCAGCGAAACCTTCTTTCCTTTTCAGATTACAAATATATAGTATTTTATTGCATGTTTCGCTGAAAATTTTGAACTAACCGCTTTAAACACATAAAAAGGAGGACATACATCCTTGAAGGCTGAAAAATAACACAGACCAACTACTTCAAACCTTTTGCACGTTTGGTCTTATTTAAAAATTACTTACCAAGTTTCTGGCTTGCAAAGCCTGAGAAGTTCTAGTGGAAGAAAAAAAATTGCTAAAAGCAAACTACTTTTTCAGGAAAGGTGCCAAATGTGCAACATTTAACGAGTATTTCGAAGTTTAAATATGCGATTCTTACACTTAAATCAAAAAGCTATTCTCTAATACAAGAGAGTTAGGTTTGAACCTGCTACAAAACTTAGCTACATAAACCTTATGGGGCCAAAGAAGTAGCAATATTCTCGTTTTCACAGAAACCAGACATCAAGGTCCTGTGTATCCTCAACAAAAAACAAAAACTTTATCGTATACTGATCAATAGTCTGCGTTGCGCAGGTACAGATTTTCAGAGTCACTGCCTTCAATTGGGAATTCAATGCGTCGTTGGGGGCAAATCATCTGCCGCTTCCCGTGTCCCCCCCCAGATTTTTCCAGTTATTTTTCCAGTTTATTTTTCCAGTCAACTCTGTCTGAGCTTACAGAGTCACACCACTTACCCCCGTCCTAAACCAAATAAATAGCGACACAAGGACTCGAATCCCTGTTCTCAGGATGTCTAGTCTAGTACATTGACCACTCGGCCAGGACGGCTGAAAATAAGAGACTATCCTCAATAAGACCATATTTTACCTCAAAATTTGTCCGATTTTGTGCCTTTAACTAGGTTTCTATACTTCTCTAAGTTCTATACTTCGTTTCAGGTAATTGGAATAAAACCTCTCAGCCTTCTGCATGGAATGGGAATTTCATTTGTCAGTTTTGTTGGACAATATGGGTACGATCGAGTGTTGTCTGTACTTGGAAGGCACCTAAGAGACTTCCTTAACGGTAGAGTACCTTCTTTGCCCAAACCTTCCAACGGGGATATTAATTTTAGAAACATAGTTCACATACGTGTTAATAGAGCTGACCCCCCCCCCTAATTAGAGCCAATTAAACATATATAATCCTCGTACAGACTGCCAAAGAAATGTATAATGTAATAACACTCTCGAAATGTACAATTTTTGAATGCATGCCTAAAACTAAAACTTTTTACCTCATGGAAGGTGTTAATGTAATTGAACACTCGTCTAACTGAATCCCGCGCAACTAAACCCATGTAACTGAACCCTCGTGCGTCTGAGCCCAGGTACAACTGAGCTCTCCTTGTAACTGAACCCTCGTGTATCTAAACTCCCGTGCAACTGAACCCTCATGGAATTAAACCCTTGTGCAACTGAATCCTCGTGTAACTGAGTCTTTGTACGACTGAATTCTCGTTTAACTGGACCCCCGCGCAACTGAATCCACGTGCAACACAACCCCCTTTAACAAGAGGTACACCTGAACCTTCTTGCGACTGAACCCCCTTTTAACTGGACACCCGTGCGCCTCAATCGACACGTACCACAAACCCGTTTAGGTGAGCCCTCGTTCAAATGAACCCCCAAGCAAATTAAATTCATTTGACTGAACCCTCGCTCGACTGAACCGTTGGTCAACCGAGTCTCCGTTTTACTCAACCCCTGTTAAGCTCCACCCCTGTTTAACTCAACCCTCATGTAACTCAACCCTGTTTATATCAACTCCTACTTGTCTCAACCCAACCCAAGGCCTAAGAATTAGGTTGAATTAACGCTGAATAGAAGCTAAAGGATTTGCTTCTCGCTTCGCTTGCAGTTTCTAATTTCTATAATATGAAAAAAAACTTAGTTTTCTTAAAGAGTTAAAGAGGCTGCGTCCCAAAGTCGAACCTTAAAACGTACAGGAATTAAGAGAGGAAGTTGGGGGGCTGCCGCCCCCCAAACCCCCCGCTTTTAAAGACTCTTTTGTACAGGTTTTTTGTTGTGGGGGGACTTCATTGTTACTAATTACTAGTTTCGGTGCAATGGTTCTCCTGTCCTCTTGTGTTTAACATTTTTCGAAGTTATTCCATTATTCATTCATTTCAATTTTTTGTTAATTAAAAGAGGGCCTTTCCGAAGCCAAGAGCGGGGGCGGCAGCCCCCCACAACAAAAACCCTGTACAAAAGAGTCTTTAAAAGCGGGGGGTTTGGGGGGCGGCAGCCCCCCAACTGCCTCACCTAATTCCTGTACGTTTTAAGGTTCGACTTTGGGACGCAGCCTCTTTAACTCTTTAAGAAAACGAAGTTTGTTTCATATTATTTCTGTACGTTTTTCTACAATCCATGGTGGATGTAATTTAATAATAATTTTCCATGTTTATTTTCTCGCTTTTTGTATCAATAAATTCAAACTGACAAAATTATCTAATTTTGATAATTTTAATAGTTTAGCAGCTTAATTGAAAATTTAGCAGCTAGTGGTTTTTACCCACCCGCCTCCGGTTTATGGGCCCAGCGCGCTTCCGCTGCGCCAAGCTGCTGTTATGCTTGTTATCAAACAAGTTATTACAATAGAAAATTTCACCAACGGCTTCAATTAGGAAATCAATTTAAATGGTTCTTTTAACTTGCTTCCATCAAACCTTACCCCCGCTTCAGTATAAATTCTTGTGAACATTCCAGTATGTAATTCTGATCACATGTTTCCATGTTTATTTTCTCCCTTTCTGTATCAATAAATTCAAACTGACAAAATTACCTAATTTTACAAATTTTAAAAAATTAGCAGCTAGCGGTTTCGATACAAGAGAAAATTTTACCTTCAATGGGGAAATGGGTTTTTCTAAGCTAGAAAATCGGGGGGTTAAGTTTTTCCGACGAAACTTTCCAGGGCACTTACTCGGAGAATTCCGCGTCGAATGAGTCTTCGTACACCCAGATCCGATGTCGGCTGTGACCTGTAGGCATGGCAGAAAAAAATGTTTCTGTCATTTTTCTCAAATAAAAATTTTACGGATTAAGACAGAATTTTTTGAAGCTTTCAGGCAGTCTCACCATGTCGAGCTGATCATTTTGATGTACTTGATGTTGAAATTCGTAACTTTTAACAACAAAAAACTTAACATGGGCTCTTATAGGGAAATGGGGTTTTTCTAAGCTAGAAAATCGGGGGGTTAAGATTTTCCGACGCAACTTTCAAGCAAAATTACTCGGAGAATTCCGCGTCGAATGAGTCTTCTTACACCCATATCCGATGTCGACTGTGACCTGTAGGCTTGGCGAAAAAAAAAGAACATGAACATTATGTGGCTATGCGTGGTTTCTGGAAAACAGGGAAGGATTTATCAAATCGAGCTGAAATTTCGCGGATAAGCTCCTGGGCCCTAGGGGACCTTAACTTGTGAATTTCAGCCCGATCGGACAACGTTAAAGGGGGGCTGGGGTTGGGGGGTCGAAACTTTCGGCCAGATTTTCCCCATGAAGGAAAAGTCGGAGGGGGATGAAATTTGGCAGGTTACTTAGTTGGAGCTCGGGCTACGAAATGCATCCCTCCCGATCCCTCTGCGACTACTGGAACCGAAGATCGCTTAACATTGTCGTGGTTCGCCTCTTTAAAGAGGCACGAGTGTGCCTCCTTGATCACCCGTTTGGGTAACCCCAGAACTTTTCCATATTGAAAGAAACTTTTGGGGTCTATCACCAAAATCATGGCCCGACAAATTGTTTTTATTTTCATGGCAAACTATTAGTTCTTCGGTTAGCTTTTAGGTAACGATTCGCCAAGGGGCAAGTGAAAGCTTTGATGTTTTCACCCGTTTTCCTAAGCTCTTTCAATTTGATTTTGAGGTTACGTAGAATTTTTTTTATCATTACACATAAGATCGATCAGTAAATGAAACTCGCCTTTATGGGGTGGGGGAATAAAACATAGATTCCGAAAAGCTTGGACGGCGACCCAACGATGTTCCAGTGACAAGCTAGTGCTCGATATAAAAAGAAAGAAAAGAAGATAGAGCCGAGTATCCGGGTAGTAATCAAGAAGGGAATTTTAAAAACCCGTTTGTGGTTTTTTATAATAAAGATTTCATTAGTAGATATTTATAGTTTCAAACATTTTCACTCCAGAAAAGAAGCTAAAATCGCATTTTGCCTCCGTAATACATTTTATGATGGTGTTGCCAAGACGAAACTACAAAAATTGCGTAAATATTAGCTTTCGAATGATCTTAAACAGCTATCTACGTTCTAGTGCCTTATTAGTACTGGAAAAAATAAAACAGAAAATGGGAGAGTTATCAGCGTTTCCAGGTCTCTTTAAAAATTAGTTAAAAAAATTTCTATAAAATACATTTTTTAAAGAAAAGTAAAGAACTACATTAAGCCAAACATGACAATAAATCATCTACCAAGCGTAGAACTACCACAAATCAGCATCGATAAATACATAAAACCCAAAACGAACAGAAATTACAATTAATAACCGAGTCAAACTCAAAACTAGCACAAATTAACATGGGATTTTGAGCACTATTCATGTTAATTTCAGCTCTTTTTTGAGTTTTCCTCGTTTATTTATTGTAATTTCTGTTCATTATGGGTTTTATTTATTTATCGATGTGGATTTGTGGTAATTTTATGCTTGGTAGGTCATTTGATATTATTTTTGCTCATTTGTTGTTCAATGGAGTTCTATACTTTCATTTGAAAAACTTATTTGTGGAAAAAGCTTTTTTAATCAATTTCTGTTCGTTTTATATGGACGTAGTCTTTTCAGGGAAAAAGAAAATAACAGCTTAAATCCTTTCGGGTTTTCGTTAAGAATTTATAGTTTACCCTACTATTCGTATGCTGGAAAAAAACAATTCCACAGTTTTTAACAAAATAGGCTACACCCTTTAAAAAATCTGGACACAAATAGGAATGTTTAATTTAGTTTTGTATCTCCTCTAGTTATACCACCGGAAAAATAAAACTTGATGCCATTCGCAGAAATATGTATCTATGCTCTTTGACAGCTTGGGTAGACTTACACTCTTGTGATTTAGTTAAATTTTAAGAGCAGAAGTAGTAATAGAAGCAGCCCCGAAGGTTTGAACATAATATCCTCAGTTGTTCTTGTGATACTGCTGAGACCCCTTATTGGCAATCAGCATACACACAGTGCTTTTTGATTTAATCTTAAGGCAACATCTAGTTATTAAACATAATGGGCAAATTGCATAACTGTGGGGAGTTGACCTAAGCAATAGCGCTAGAGATACTGTTGCAAGACAGTTCAGCTCTGCTGGACAAAATGGTTATCTTAAATTTTGATTGGAAGTTTTTAGAAAATTATGAGCTAAAGAGGAGGGCTGATTGACCTCCAATCACTTTTGGTTCCCAAAAAGGGTACTAAAACTTTGAATTCCAATCAAATCAGCTCCTTTAAAATATCAATGTTATTACTTGCTATGATAGAGCAGCGCTTCCTATCATATTGCTTATATACCCTTTTAATACTAGCATGCATATAGTTTTTTCGTTTAATTGAAAGTTCCCCTAAACGTTTCAACTTAATGTCCTTAGTATCATTAGTTAAAGCAACTGTAGAAGTAGCATCAAAAGAATACAGATAGTGTCTTCTGGCTAGTTCAGAATTTGCAACAACTTAGCCTGGAAGGCCTAACTTAATAATGTAAGCCGTTGTGATATTGCTTTGTCACCCTATGGACAATCTACATGACCATAGCTAGTTCTAATTTAGTTTAGTAAACGCCTCAAAATTCCTTGAAAGCTTTACCTTAATATCCGTAGCTTGTGTAGTAGCAATAGTTGTAGTGGTAGCAGTAGTATTAGTAGCAGTACCCACATAGCACCTTTTTTTCAACATCCCTTTCAACACACGATAAAATTTCTAACTTAATACTATCGAACGGTCATGAAGCATTGCTGATTTGTTCTCTTGACAACCTGTGTAGGCATAGTGTGTTTTGATTTATTTCAATACAGTTAAAATATGGCCCAAAATTTTCAACATAATACCCTTAGGTTGATTAGTAGTAGTAGTACCACCAGCAGTTATAGTAGAAGCATTAGGAGTAGAATTAACAGTAGCAATCTTGGCTTTAGTAGCAGTAGTGGTAGTAGCAGTAATTATAGTAGTAGGAGTAGCAGTAGTTGTAGGAGTAGAACGAGTAGTATTATGAAGAAAATATTGACTTTTGGTTGTTTCAACATTCCCCATACACAGCAAGCGTTGTAAGTTTTTATTTCACGCCTGAACCTGTTCCTAAGATATTGCTCATATGCCCTTTTGACAACTTGCATAAGGATAGCAGGTTGTAGTCCATATGACAGAAATTTTCAGAAATATTCTTCGAAAATTTCATCCTCATACCCTTAGGTATAGTCGTAATAGCTGTAACAGCAATAGTATAACTTCTTAAGCTAATACAATGAGTCATTGCTATGATATTGTCAATTTGCTCTTTTGATATCCTGTATATTCACATATTTCTTGAAATTTTCGTCTTAATGCTCTTAACCTTACAAGTAGTTGCGATAGAATTAGTAATGGGAGCAATAGTAATAGTTGTAGTAGTAGAACTAATAAATGTTGCAGCAGCAGTAGTGTTAGTAGTAGTGTGCCAATATCGCCTTTTGGTCAATTGATATTCTCCTTTAATTATTTTCTGGGACTCCAACTTAATACACAAATCAATACTTCAGATATGCTATTTTAACAATCTGGAGGGATGTTATATACAACTATTTGAGTTGGGTAGTGGTTTGGGGTCTATAGAGCAAAATTTATTTGAACGGAAAGAAGGGTTTTTAAGATGAGTAGTATCTCTGATGATTTATAATCTTGGAGAGCTATTAGCGAAGGTCCATGATGGTTAATGTATAAAAAAAACTTTGATTTTAGCAATTTGAAAATTACAACCCTTATTAGAGTTGCCTTATTTTCTCAAAGGGGTTACCAGGAGAAATTTTTAAGTATAATTTGTTAATTTGTATTCCAATATTATTTAATGGATGAGCTGATGCAAGGGGAGGGGAATTCTTTTTGATTGGGGAGATTTTTTTTTCTTTCTTTGGAGCTCCTAGAAAGGACCTCTTAAAAGTCATTTTCATCATGGATAGTGACAAACGCCCTCACCTCCATCATCGTCTTCTCCACTGAATTTGAGCCATCGTGTGAGCTCTATAGAGAGTGAGCTTTTTTTAGGGTGTTCTATGCGCTGCCTATTGGAATAAGCTTTAATAGTAACAAAAGGAAAATATAATAGCAGACCGTCTACACTTTTCTGAAGGGAGGACTTCACTATCCACAAAAATGAGCGATACTTCTCTTCTGACCTAAGCAAATATTCCTGGCAGCATGAGAAGCAGTTTGGGAACAGAAATCTTGAGCTGATTGATTGAAATGAGTTAGAACGTTACAAGAATCATTGATTAGATTAATGATCAGATAATGAATTAATGATTAGAGACAATTTACATGATACCTAGGGGCTCAGTTAGTGGGTTAAGTCTTTACGGGCACCAAATAAGGGTTCATTGACAGAACAGCACTTAAATACAACACCGTATATTTTATCACATATTAATTTAAAAAATAAATAGTTCCGAAAGTTGAAAATTTCCAAAATCATAGTTGCAGTGATACTTGTAACCTAGTAAGCAGCGAACTACGACTCATAGTAACTAAAAATTGAAAAAAAATGCGTTTTTAAAAAACCGGGTGATGAGAAAAAATTATCATTTGTTGCTGATTCAAAAATGTGTAGCTATTCTCTCGATCGTGTTAATGGTAAAATTTTATTCTGAAAACTAATTTATGGGAGTCTCCAAAAAATAGCCCGAAAACTCGTGGAACTGGCGTTGGATCGAAAAAAAATTACAGCATTTGAATTGCCATTGCTGACAACTTTATATAGGAAACTTTCAGTCCCCTGGTCTGAACAACAAGAAAAATAACTTTTTTGAATTAAAATCAAATAGTTGTGGGCATGAAGCCATGGCTAATTGTGGAAAAAGCCAAGACAGATAGTCCGATTGAGTGAGAGGCAAATCTGGCATTAAGCACTATTAATTAGTTGCATTAGTTATTTAATGATTAGTTTGCATGCTAGGTCTTGACAGAGCACAACAGAGCTGGTATGTGTTATCTTTATCCATTACTTTACAGTCTAAATTAAAAGTAAAGTTGTAATTTACTGCAACTATTTATCAGCTGCATTAGTTAGTTAATTATTAGATAATCATGGTAGGTTTTGGTAGAGAGCAATAGATAGGGGAATGCCCTACAGATATGTAGAGTACCTCCAAAGGAGGCACAGACCAAGAAGGACCTTGTCCCTGGGAGTCCATAATAGAAACTGGAGCACCCTCTCCTGGGGCCATAAATACAGGTGGAGGAGGAAGTAGGCCTCTCAAATGTACACTCAACAGGGCCCACTGGCGTGTCCACACGTCCCATGAGTTACAAACCTTCTTCCAGCAATGGGTTAAATTGCATGGTGATGCAGAACACTATCGTGGGAGGATCCTCTATAGGAGGATAACTGCGGTAGGGGTCAAGATCCGGATCTATGGACAACGGCCTCTGTAAAGGGCTGCTTCGACCCTTTCGGGGTACCTGCAAGACTGGGAAACTTAACGTCAACTTTTACCACTTGAAGAGTGGCGCCCTTTGAGGAAATTATAGCCTAGTAAACAGCACAGCACTCGCACGGGATTTTGATTATTGGATTTTTTTCTTGGCTTGGTTTGTTTTGATGGGTGTTTTCGGGCTGAAAAACCTCTTCCTAGCTAATTTTTCTTAAGACTGTTTGTGCAGGATTTCGACTCTTGTTGATAGAAGAGCATCGCCAAGTGCTGAAAACCGTGTTGTGAACAAGATGAGCCCAGGATTGCACAAAGCCATTAACTTACTGGAGGTTCCAGGGACTTCTTGCTGTCCTGTTCTAAGCCGTATTAAGCGCTTCAGTGTAGACTTGAGAAGATATGTTGGTCCCCGTCCTGCACTGGTATCCAGGATCATTGCTTTTCCTGAGGCCAAAATAATTTCAATGATTTAAAGAACATGAAAATTGGAACTTGGAATGTTACGACGTTAAAAAATGACTATTGCATCCACATTTTGACTGACGAATTCAGACGGTTTGAACTGGATTTATTAGGAGTTTCAAAAACTCATATCCCAGAGGTAGGAAGCATGAAATTAGGTGACATAGAATTTGTTTTCTCAGGCAGGAAGGATGGGGTACATAGACAGAGAGTAGGGCTCATGATGAATAAGGAAGCTGCTAAGTCTTGTTTAGGCTGGGAGGGTATTAATAATAGAATACTAATTGCTCATTTTATGACTAAAAAGTCCAGGGTATCAGTTACCCTGTTGAACCAACTGACGAAGGTACTAGTGACTCAGATGAATTTTACTTACAGTTACAGGAGCAAATAGACAGGTTACCAGGTAAAAATGTGGTGTTTTGCTAGGAGATTTTAACGCCCAGGCTAATAGAAATATGGATAGATGGTATCCTAGCTTAGGTAAATTTGGTGTAGGAAAAGAAAACAGCAATGGCTATAGACTTTTGCAATTTTGTAGGTATAACAACCTAGTTATAACCAATGCAGTGTTTGGTCACAAAATGGCCCATAAGTTGACATGGTATTCACGTGATGGTAAGACCGCAAACCTTAATGATTATGTTATCGTAAACCGAAGACTAGCAGGATCAACACAAGATACTAGGGTGTATAGGAGTGCGTTTTGTGAGGAAGAATTAGCGACAGTACTAAAAGGATTGAGAAGTAATAAGGCTTCAGGTGCTGATTTTGTGATAAATGAGTTTCTTAAATATGGTGGATCTGAGGTTAGGAATAAGCTACTGAAGATTATGAATATGATTTTTGAAAAAGGGGAAGTACCTAATGGTTTTATGAAAAACTTAATTAAACCACTGTACAAGAAAGGTGACAAGAGTGAGTGTCGTAATTTTCGAGGCATTAGTCTGGTCTCTGTAGGTGGCAAATTACTTAGTAATATGATACTTTTTAGACTGAGAGATGCTGTAGACAAAGTTTTAAGAGAAGAACAGTGCGGTTTTAGAAAAGGTAGAGGATGTGTCGACCAAGTTTTCACTCTTAGGTCAATAATTGAGAAGTCCCTTCGTTGTCAAACACCTTTGGTCCTCAGTTTTATCGATTATGAGCAAGCTTTCGGTTCTGCTGATAGAAAAGCGTTAGCAAAGGTGTTATCCTTATATGGTATACCAGAAACATTACATTAAAGTGATTTGCGCTATGTATGAGAATAATACTGCTGCGGTTAAGGTAGGAGATGAGGTTTGCAACTGGTTTTGTATTATATCAGGAGTTGAGCAGGGTTGTGTTCTATCCCCATTTATATGGATCATTTTGATGGACTTCGTGTTAAGGAGCACAGGAAAGGCAATTGGAGACCACGGAATCAAATGGGGAGGAAAAACGCTCCTGGACTTAGATTATGATGATGATTTAACCATATTAGATGAAAGTGTGAGCAAAATGAATGAATTTTTAGAGATTTTGCGAGTTCAGGGTGCTAGAATTTCCTTGAAAATTAATGTTAAGAAGACTAAGTCACAAAGGCTAAGAATAAGTGAAGATGAAAAGGTGACGTTGGGTGACGAAAAGATTGGTCAGGTTGGCAACTTCACTTACCTGGGTAGTATTATTGATAAAGACGGTGGGAGCAGTGAAGATGTTAAAGGTAGAATAGCCAAGGCTCAAGGTGTTTTTTCACAGTTAAAGACAAGTCTGCAAACCAAGGTTAGAATATTGGAAGCTACAGTGATGACAGTGCTCAAATATGGCTCTGAAGCATGGGCGCTCTGAAAAGCAGACAAAAATTTACTAGATATTTTCCAGAGAAATTGCCTACGGATTGTTCTGTGTACCCGGCTGACTGACCGTATTTCAAACAGTAGGTTGTACTAAAAATGTGGTTTAATCCCGCTTTCTAGGGCTATAATGAAAGAAAGGTTGAGATGGCTAGGCCACGTTCTGCGGATGAAGGATTACAGATTGCCAAAATTCGTCCTTTTTGGCTGACCGTCTGGGGCTACACGGAAAGCAGGCCGTCCTCGTCTGGGTTGGGGGGATGTCATAAATAAAGATTTAATGGAAATGGGAACTTCCTGGGAGGGTGTAAAGAGAGATGCCTTGAATAGATTAGGTTGAAGGAGGAGTGTGCGTAGCTGTGTTGGCCTCAGGAGGCTTGGTGCTGCAATGAGTTATTAGTAGTAGTAGTAGAAATACACATAGCGTGTTTTGCTAGTTCAAATTTGCCAGTAATATTCTCTCAAATTAAAATAGTACTTATATTGAGAGTACCTTAATAGTACTATTTTCACAGTAGTTTTGATGGTAGTTGAAATAGTTGCATTATGAGTGTTATACTAGTAGAAGTAGTAGCAGTAGTAATAGCAGTAGTAGTAGCAGCATTAGTTGTGGTAGTAGCATGTGCATATTGGCTTTTGGTCAGTTTTACATCGCTTTCATGATGCCCCGGAAGTTTCACCTTGACACGTTAAGCCGTTCTAAAAATATTGTTGATGTGCGCCTCTGACACCCTTTTGACGCCCTTTTCACATTAGTACTCTAAGCCTTACAAGTAGTTGTAATTGAAGTAGTAGGTGGAGTAGTTTAGTAACAGTAGTAGCATGCGGAAAAGTAGCAGTGGTATTAGTGTTAGCAGCGACATGCATATATTAAATTTTTGTCAATCGATCTTCCCCTTTAATTATTTTCCGAAAGTTTCAACTTAATATCCAATCAAAGCTTGAGATACGCCCTTTTGACAATCTACGCATAGTGTGTTTTGATTTAGTTTTTTATGCCCTCAATATTCTCTCAAATTTTCACAATACATGTAACCTTAATTGTACTAGTTTCGTAGTAGTAGAGGTAGTAGTAGGATAAGTAGTTGCAATAATAGTGGATAGCTGTTAGGAGTAACAGTAGTAGCAGCAGTATTAATAGCAGTAGTAAGAGGCACATTTTGCCTTTTGGTCCACTGAATATCCCACTCATGATGTCCCTGAAGTTTCCCCATGATATGACAAGCCGTTCCAAAAATATTGCTGATTTGCGGTATTAGCAATCCGTATACAAATGACATGTTTTGATTTAGTTCGACTCCCCCCTCGACGTTTCCTCAGATATTCTTTCCAATATCCTCGGCCATAGTAGTACTCGCTGTAGAAACAGTACTTTTAGTGATAGTAGTTGTAGTAGTAATAGTAATCGTGGCAGCAGTAGAAGCTGCAGTAGTTTTATTAGCATTAGCGTGCAAATTTTGCCTTTTTGGTCAATTAATTATCTCCCTTATCATTTCCTGAAAATATCAAATTAATATACTCAGTCATTCCTGAGTTACACCCTTTTGACAACCCATATGCACATAACGTGTTATGATTTAGTTCAACACTCCCCTCAAAATTCCCTGAAATACTCATGTTAGTTCCCATCGTATTTTGGGTAAGTAGAAGTGAAACATATATGCCTTTTTGCAATAACATGTACTATATGTAAACAATGAACAAATTGCATAGCTTGCAGCCCTTGCCCTGAGGCCTTGGTGGGGGGTTGAAATCCCCAAACGCATAATTAATAAACCTTTCAACAATACTGTATAAATTGATGTCTAAAAATTTTGTTTGGACGTTTGTTATGGAAAATGATGGGGCTGGTGGGGGGGTGATGGTATATCTGAAGTCACCTTGGCTCTTAAAAAGAGCATTATAACTTCCAATTTAAAATCAAATGAGACCCATCTGAATTTACTACGGCCACACATTTCATAGAAAACCTTATATGCCCCCGGGGTATAGCTTAAAGCCCTTGCCCTAGGTCTCTGAGGGGTTATGAAAACATTGGAGGCATTGTTATATGTTCTTTGGACTATTTTAACAAAATCACCATCGCAAAATTTCAACCAGATATATTTTGTGAAAAGAGAGGTAGTTGGGGGGGGGGGCTATTTGCCCCCTTATTTTGACAAGTAGGTTGTCGAAAGGCTATTTGACTTCTATCACTATTGACTCTTAAAAGATAACTAGAATTTTCTATTTCAGCCCAATGAGCCACCTCTAAAGTTTATACAACCATAACTTCTGTAAGAACCTTAATAACCCAGGGGCATAACTCACAACCCGCAAATCTAAATTTTCCTTGCGCCCCCACCAAATAGGTGTTGGTGTAAGGTGTAGGTGTTGGTGTAACAGCTAGTATCATATAACAAGGCTTTCAGGGTTGAAACCAAGCCACAGAGCCCAAGGCAAGGGTTTTAAATTACGCCCCAGGGACAGTTAAGGTTGTTATGGAAGAGATGGTTTTATATACTTTTGAGGAAGCTTATTTGGTTGAAAATGAAACTTATAGTTCCCTTTTAAGATTCAAAATTGAGGGCAGCTACCCCTCCCCCCCGACTACCCGTCTTCACCAAACGAATCTGACTAAAATAGTGAGGTAGTGATTTTGCTCAAAATAGTCTGAAGAATACACAACAATGCCTCTTGAGCTGACACAACCCTCCAGTGCCCTGGGGATAGGATTGTAAGTCACGCCCAGAGGGCATGTAAGGTTTTTATGGAAGATTGTCGTATAAACGTCAAATGGGGCTAATTTGATTTGAAAATGGAAGTCATAGTGCCCTTGTTAAAAGTCAAAAGGGATTTTAGAGCAACCAGCCCCCCCTCCCCCGTGGTCATCATTTCCCCAAATACATCCAATCAAAATTCGGAGATAACAACTTTATTCATTGTAGTTGAAGGGTATGAAAATTAAGCCTTTGGGCAAGACACCCCCCACAGCTCTCAGGACAAATGCTTTGAGCTATGTCCGGGGGCATCGAAAGGGTGGTCTTATATACTTCGGAGCGGACTCATTGGATTGGCTGAATCTCAGGTGCCCTTTTTCAGATTAAAAGTGATCAGGGAGATATAAAATTTCAAGACGGCGACAAATTGAGCAAAGTTTTCAGTGAATGATGAAATGACATGACGGACTTGAAGTGTTAAAAAGATACAAAAACTGTCATGACAAAGTTTTCGTTTGGTGTAGAAAAAAGAAGTAAAGAAACGACAATAGACTTCATCGTAGTCCAAACCGGTGGCACTGATCTTCTTATTATAGCTTTCAGCCAATGTTCCTTTTGTTTTGGATACAGATTTGTTATAGTATTGGCTAAGGCTTTCAACTTCGTGCTATGGATTTTTTTTTGCTTTTACTCATTTTGAATAATTTTTTCCTAAGGTATTTAACCCATTTGTCTATTCTTAGATGCCCATAGCCACATATTTACAGCTTTATCCCAGAGAAGGTTTCCTCAGGGTTGCCTTGCAACTGAGCCCTCATGTAACTGAGCCCCGTGCAACTGAACTCGTGCATATAAACCCTCTTTCTTCTGGCCCCAGTTGCAACTGAACCCTCATTAAACTCAAGCCACTATGCAGCACAACCTTCGGGTAACCGACCCCTCGTGCAACTAAACCCTCCTGCAACTCAACCGCATTCAAATGAACTCTCATTAAACTCAACCCATGTGCAAATGAATCCTCGTTCAACTGAATCCTGTGTGACTAAACTCTGTAAAACTGAACCCTCGTACAACTCATTCTCGTTTAACTGAACCCTTTTGCAACTCAACCGTCGTTCAACTGAGCCCCCTTGCAACCCAACCCCATTTAACTAAACCCTCATGCAACTCAACCCATGTGCAATTAAACCCTCGTTTAAAGAAAACCTTGCAGTCAATACTGACACCATAATAGTGGCTATTTTTTCAGGGATGATATTTTTTATTTAAATCCCTGTTAATAGTAGAAGTCCATCGCGAAAGCATTTATAGGAATTATAAGGAGCGCAAAAGCACTACCTAGGTAAAGAACGATGTTGTCGCAATGTATTATTTCTTTTTGTTGGTCTAGACCAGGACACTTCGTATCGAAAGTGTTGTCGTAGAAACTTCAAAATGGGCTCATTTTGATTGGATATTGAAAGGGCTAGTTCTCTTTTTAATAGTCAAAAGCGATTGGAGGGCAACTAACCCCCCTCCCACGCCAAACATTTGCCCAAACACATCCATCAAAATTTTGAGATAGCTCTATTGTTCAACGTAGTTGAAAGGTCCGGAAATTATGTCTTTGAGGATGACAACGCCACCCCCGGAGCCCTCAGGGCAAAGGTTGTAAGTTATGCCCTAGGGACATATAAGGTTTTACTATAAAGCGTTATCGTAGAAACTTCAAAAATGGCTGATTCAATTGGAAATTGATAGGGCTTGTGCCCCTTTTAATGGTCGAAAGTAATCGGAGGGCGAATGCCCCCCACGCTCTTCATTTCCTCAAATAGTTCCGATCAAAACCTTGATATAGCCATTTTGTTCAATGTAATTGAAAGTTCTAAAGATTATGTCTTTGAAGATGACAACCCCTCTCCCCAACACTTAGGACAAGGGTTGTAAATTATACCCTTATGGTAATAAGGTTCTTATAAAAAAAAAATTGTCGTAGTATCTTCAAAAAGGGCTCATTCGATTGGAAATTGAGAGGACTAGTGCCCTTTTTGTTAGTCGAAAGGGATTGGAGGACAAATTCCCCCACGCCCATAATTTCCCCAAACACTTCCAATCAAAACTTTTAGATAGCCATTACGCTCAACATAATTGAAAGGTCCGAAAATTATGTCTTTAAGGATCGCAAATCCCCCCAGCCCTCAAGGCAAGGGTTATAAGCTATGACCTCGGGGTATATAAGGTTTTTATAGAAAGTATGGCTATATGAACTTTGGAGGGGTTTCATTTGATTGTTAATCAGAAGCTGTAGTGTCTTTTTTAAGATTCAAAGTGATCGTTGGGCGCTAACCCCCCTCCCTCCTCACACAGACACACGTCATATTAATTAATAGAAATTTTGAGACCGCATTTTATTCAAAATAGTCCATATATATCATGAAAAGAGAAATCACCAATGCAACAGCACAAACACAAAAAAAAGAGGCAGAAGAAAAGGAAGACTGTTTTCCTAAATTAGAGATTAATATAGACCAGCACTTGAATGAGGCCTTAACCCTACTCATCCATACAATCACATAGGTCAAACAGCATAGCCACACACAATCAACCATAAAGAATAATCCATGGACAGGCAGTCATGTCGTCAATAAGTATAAGTCGTCATTTACCAAAAAATAGAAAAAATAATATAGACAAATAATTCAGAGGCAACACCCAACATAAGGGCTCATCAGGAGAATACACTGGCCTATATAGGGTTTCGCCACTCTAAATTCTCTACCCAGCACAGTGTTGTGGCTACCACAGAATATCCATGGCATCCCCGCGTCAGGTATCACCTCCAAAATATATGCCTATGAAAGAAAAAAAAACAGCAAATGTAAAACAACCAAGTAAAACCAAAACAAGCTTATCCTGTTAATATATCCCTCCCTTTAGCAACAATAGGTAAACTAAATATTATAAATTTTGCCAAATCACAAATATTAACACATTGCAAAAAACCTGAATGAACTAAACAATTATAGAATTCATCTTTACCATGTGGCTAATTTTTAAGAAAATCCGCTCAATTAGAAACACAATTCAAAATAAATGGCACTGCGACAGCATTTGTCGAACCTCCGAAATTAATTGAAAATTTCTTTAAGTATTTCTAGATAATTCTTTTGATATTTATTTAAAAGTTCGTTATAATGAAAACTAAATTTTTCAAATTGCCAAGTTAATTTATTTGCAGAAAAACCTCTTGATATTAATTTTTGGCTTAAGATTTTACATCTATTTTTAAAATCAATATAATTACTACAAATCCTTGCATAACGAAGTAACTGTGAGAAAAACGCTGAATATGTGATATTTGAGTGTATATTACTTTCAGGGAATGGGAAACTAATCACTTTAAAATCAAAATCATTCGTTTTATTATACATTTTAAAACTTAATTTATTATTATCACAAATATTAATATTTAAATCTAAGAAATGATCTTCATGACCAGCGCCATGACTAGGCTCAAGAATAAGCTCTGATTGATATATATTTTTAGAAATATCAATGAAATCCTTACAATTTAAGACCAAAATATCATCTAAATATCTTTTATTATTTGACAAAGCATGTTTTAAATTAATTGGATTATTCTTATCCATCATAAATTTATATTCTAGTTGACTTAAAAACAAGTCAGCTATAAATGGGCTGGCATTCCCCCCAGGGAATTCCCACGATTTGCTTGTACAAATCACCCCCAAATCTTATATAAGTATTGTATAAAACAAATTCCAATAACTCAAAAATCATATCCAAGCTGTAACATCTCAAGTTAACTTTAGTATTAAAGCAATTTGTCCATATAGCTTTTTTATTATAAATGTCTATTTTTAAGAACCTTTTACTAGATAAGAGGAAAAGATTTCTTGATAACAGTTTTTAAATTATCAAACACTATATTAAGTGATAAATTAGTATACATTGTCGCAAAATCGAAAGATTCAATTCTTTTAGCTAAAACCATTGTTAAAGAATCTATCACCTGCAGTGAATTATTAACACTCCAATATGGATTAAAATTCGAAAATTTTTTAATACCAGAACAATAGGTTTTAAGTTTATTTACAATTTCCTTTAAAATTAAAGAAAGGTCAGTAGCAGCAATGCGGGTTGGACATTTAGCTGCTCCAGCAATAAACCGTGGTTTAGGGGGATTCTTATGAAATTTTACAGTCCAATATAGGATAGGGAACTTTTTATCATTGCCATTTATTTTAATATTAAAATTTTTAAAAAGTATTTCTTCAGTCTTTTCAATTAAATTCTCATCCTCTATATTTACCTTTTCGTAAACATTAGTTGTGCATAACTCCCTTTTTAAGATATCACAATACAGCTTCTGACAAATTATGGCAAAATTATTTTTAGCTTTATCCACTGGCACAATTACAAATTCATTCTTTAGATTAGCAATTGCTTGTTTAATCTTCGCATTATAAAATAATGATTTAGTGTTACTATTTCTTAAGTTAGAATATATTTTATTTCTTATTCTACTAATAATTAAATTCTTCCAACTTTGAAAACTCTCTTTATTTTTATTCTCTTTCTTGCACCACTTATCAATAAATAAATCGAAATCATTTTCCAAGCCATCAAGAACACTCGATGGTTTCAGATGATGAAAAAGACGGAAATTAGCCCCTTTATTCATTATAATTTGAAGATCATCTTGCTTTATTATTGACAAGTCCCCTGTTATAACATGTTTGTAAGTAGGATTTACAAATGGGCCAAGTTGCTTACAATTACAAACCGGTTTCCAATTTATATCACTATATAATCTTTTAAGTAATAAATTATAAATAAAAATAATTTGCCCAATAGTTTTTGAAAATTTATAAGTTAAAACTGGACTATCATTATAATTCAAATTACTAGGAAGGGCCTGTTTCACATGCCGCTGATTTAAAATTTCTGGTAAATTAATATCTTCAATCTGCTTACAAGTAAAGTTAATAGGTAAATATAATCTGTTATCCTTATTACTAATCTTATCGAACTTTTTCATTTTTGAAATAAATTTCGTTTTAGTTAGAATGCAAATTGTATCACATATTACTTTAAAATTATAATCAAGAGCTGTATTATTCTTAACAATCCAGAAAAGTTTGATTAAATTCCTCTTGGATAAATTATTTAGACATTTTATTACAGAAATCATACCCCTGGGTGTATAGGAGTGCCGTTATTGATGTTAAAAGTAAAGATCACCATCTAGTAGTGTCTAAGGTTAATTTAAAGCTGAAATTTCGGAAGGGTAACTCCCTCCCGGAAAGTTATGATGTTGGTAGACTTCAGGATGAAAATTTGAGAAAAAAATTCCAGGAACAGTTGAGTACTAAACTTGAGGGTTTAAAATTTGACAAAGTGGAAGATGAATGGAAGGTGGATGGAATAATGGATGGATGGATGAATGGAAAAACAATTTGTGAAGTTGCTGATGGTGTCTTAGGGAAGAGTGCTAAGACTGAAACTAGGAATATTAGTGAAAAAGCTTTAGGTTTAATAGAGAGTATAAGGGGTTTGTATAAGAATTATCTGAGTGATAGGTCGTATGAAAACAAAAGGAATGTAAAGAAAGTGGAGAAAGAATTAAAATATGAACTAAGGAGATGTGAAGTGGAGGCGATGGATAAAATTGCTGAGGATCTGGAAGATGCGCCTAGACGGCATAATAGTAAAATATTATACTGGCATGTTAATAAATTGAAAGAGAGTAGCCAATCCGGACTAGACCCAGTTAAAGATAGAAACGGGGCCACAATTAGTGATAAGGAAAAAGTTAAAGAAAGATGGGTGGAACATTTTGAGAATGTGCTAAACCGAGATACAGTTGCAGGAAAAGATATAGATGAAAATCAAAAAGTTTGTGATACCTTGGATGTGAAGGAAGATTTGTTTAGTGAGGAAGAATTAGCAACAGTACTAAAAGGATTAAACAATAATAAGGCCCCAGGTGTTGATAGTATGATTAATGAGTTTCTGAAATATGGTGGCTCTGGGGTTAGGAATAAGCTACTGAAGATTATGAACATGATTTTTGAAAAAGGGGAAGTACTCAATAATTTTAGGAAAACCTTAATTAAACCACTGTATAAGAAAGGTGACAAGAGTGAGTGTCGTAATTATCGAGGCATTAGTCTGGTCTCTCTAGGTAGCAAATTACTGAGTAATATGATACTTTTTAGACTGAGACATGCTGTAGACAAAGTTTTAAGGGAAGAACAATGCGGTTTTAGAAAAGGTAGAGGATTTGTCGACCATGTTTTCACTCTTAGGTTAATAATTGAGAAGTCCCTTCGTTGCCAAACACCTTTTGTCCTTAGTTTTATCGATTATGAGCAAGCCTTCGATTCTGTTGATAGAACAGCGTTAACAAAGGTCTTATCGTTATATGGTATACCAGAAAGATACATTAAAGTGATTTGCGCTATGTACGAGAATAATACTGCTGCGGTTAAGGTAGGAAATGAGGTTAGCAACTGGTTTTGTATTAAATCAGGAGTTAAGCAGGGTTGTGTTCTATCCCCCTTTATATGGATCATTTTGATGGACTTCGTCTTAAGGAGCACAGGAAAGGCAATTGGAGACCATGGAATCAAATGGGGAGGAAGAACGCTCCTGGACTTAGATAATGCTGATGATTTAAGCATATTAGATGAAAGTGTGAGCAAAATGAATGAATTTTTAGAGGTTTTACGAGTTCAGGGTGCTAAAATAGGCTTGAAAATTAATGTTAAGAAGACTAAGTCACTAAGGCTAGGAATAAGTGAAGATGAACAGGTGACATTAGGTAACGAAAAGATTGATCAGGTTGGGAGCTTCAGTTACCTTGGTAGTATTATCAGTAAAGATGGTGGGAGCAGTGAAGATGTTAAAAGTAGAAAAGCTAAAGCTCAGGGTGTTTTGTCACAGTTAAAAAAAGTTTGGAAGAATAGAAAGATAAGTCTACATACCAAGATTAGAATATTGGAAGCTACAGTGATGACAGTGGTCAAATATGGCTCTGAAGCATGGGCACTCCGAAAAGCAGATGAAAATTTACTAGATGTTTTCCAGAGAAATTGCCTACGGATTGTTTTGGGTACCCGGCTGACTGACCGTATTTCAAACAGTAGATTTTACGAAAAGTGTGGTTCAATCCCGCTTTCTGGGGCTATAATGAAAGAAAGGTTGAGATGGCTAGGCCACGTTCTACGGATGAAGGATGACAGATTACCGAAGATTGTCCTTTTTGGCCAACCGTCTAGGGCTACACGGAAAGCAGGTCTTCCTTGTCTGGGTTGGGAGGATGTCATAAATAAAGATTTAAAGGAAATGGGAACTTCCTGGGAGGGTGTAAAGAGGGAGGGTTTAAATAGATTGGGTTGGAGGAGGAGCGTGCGTGGCTGTGTTGGCCTCAGGCGGCTTGGTGCTGCAGTGAGTTATTAGTAGTAGTAGTAGTACCATATATATATATATATATATATATATTATATATATATATATATATATATATATATATATATATATATATATATATAGGATTTGCATATGGCGTCTGAAAAATAAAAAGAAAAAGTAAAGTAAAAAATAAAAAAATAAAAAAAGGTAAAAAACTAAAAAAAACTAAAAAGACAAAAACTGAAAAAACTAAAAAAGCTAAAAACTAAAAAAAGAAAAAAACTAAAAAAGAAAAAAAAATTAAAAAAAAACTAAAAAAAGGTAAAAAACTAAAAAGAAAAAAATCTAAAAAATAAAAAAGCTAAAAACTAAAAATGAAAAAAACTAAAAAAGAAAAAACTAAAAAAAAGAAAAAACTAACACAGAAAAAACTAAAAAAGAAAAAAACAAAAAAGAAAAACTAAAAAAAGAAAAAAAGAAAAAGCTAAAAAAGAGAAAAAACTAAAAAATAAGGAAGAAAAAGAAAACTAAAAAAAGAAGAAATAATAAAGAAATAAAAAAAGGAAAAAAATAAAAAAACTAAAAAGAAAAAAGATAAAAACTAAAAAAAATAAAACTAAAAAAAGAAGAAAAACTAAAAAAGAAAACAAATTAACAAAAAGAAGAAACTAAAAAAAAGAAAAGTAAAAAAGGAAAAAACTAGAAGAAAAAAGGACTACAATGGCGCGTAACTAATACGGCACGTAACGACTTACGCGCGCGGGGGAGCTTGGTGGGCGTGAAGCGCCCCCACCAACTAGGTGTTGGTGTAACAGCATGTAATAAGGCTTTTCCCTCCCCCAACACGTCGTGTTTTTCCGAAGTACATCGAATAAAAAATTTTGAGACATTAATTTTATTCTAAATAGCCCAAAGATTACATAACAAGGCTTTTGGTGTTGATAAGAGCCACCAGCGCCTGGGGGTGAGGGTTGTAATTTACGCCGTTGAGCATTTAAGGTTCTTATGGAAAGGATGGTTGTTTAACTTTAGAAGAAACTCATTTGTTCGAAAATTGGAAGTTCTTGTTCCTTTTTAAGCGTCAAAAGTGATAGAAGGCATTTAGCCCTCCCCCTCCCCGAAAACCCTTCTTTTCACCAAACGAATCTTTTTGAAATTATGAGACACCGATTTTGTTTGAAATTGCCCAAAGAACATGTAATAATGCCTGTATGGTTACGCAACACCCCAGCGCCCTGGGAATAGAGTTGAAAGTTATGCCATGAGAGGATATATGATTTTTGCGGAATGGGCGGTCCTATAAATTTCAGATGGGGCTCGTTTGATTTGAAATCGGAAGTACAAACATCATGTAATAAGGACTTTTGAGGTTGATACAAATCACCAGAGCCTTAGGGCGAGGTGTTTGCTTATCGATTTGCTTATCTTTAGTTAGATTTGCAATTGAAAATCTAAAGTACTTACAACTCGCAACATTTTCTGATCCCCCGTTTTTAATAAACAATTTGGGATTACCTGAGTATTAAGGTTGGTTGGGGGGGGGGAGTTGCACGGAACATCATAACCCGTATGTAAAATTAGAAGTATAAGGAATCTGAATATATTATATAAAACACAGGATAAGCAGATGAACCTTAACTTCAAAACATTATTCAAAATCTACTAAAGTATTTCTACTAAATAAGTTTTGTTGACTGCAGTCGGATGCCAACAGTTTTGGAACACCAAATAATGCCGATAGATATGATAAGATAAAGTGTAAAAGCTAAAAAAGAGGCTATAAACACAAGAACACCAGAAATCAATTAAACAAAAAATAACTTATAATTTTCGTCGAACTCGCCAGTACTTCTAGCAGACAATAATTTCAGCTAATTATAGACTGCAAGTAATAAATAGTTCTAACAGCTCATAATCTTAACTTGGTTGGATAAGTCAATAGTTTTATTTGAAAGCAGACCTGCAATTATAATTCTGCTTTTTTTTCTCAAACCTGAGGTAATTTAAGATATTTAGCTGATGACAGAATCAAGAAGATTTGGCAGACTATCACGTTTTAGTCAACACAAGTTTTCATTGTTTTTGTAAAGGAGTGTCCCTTGTGACACAATTGTGTCCCCTGTTTTCTAAAACATCTCCATTCCTGGCATCATTTTGCATCTTACATCTTCTTGTCCCAAAAGCTCCAAATGTGTCCAAAAAATATTGATTTCCCTTCTAACAAACCAGCTGTTTTTTGTTTGATATTTTTTTTTTACCCCAGTTACGTCGTGTTTCCGTTTAACCTTTCCCAGACGTAATGGTTAGTTAATAAAAAAAAAATACTCGAAAGTTCTTTTTTTTTAATAATACACACATAAATGTGGTTTTGGATTGGTTGATTCATTGACATTGTATCTTTGGAACGCCAAATGGGAACACGGCATTAGTTTATAAATATCAAGTTTCTAAACATAATAGCAGTGTAATTACCTTATGTTTGTTAATCAGAGCTTTGTCCTTTACAGGACTGGATAATCTCCACGAGTACTTGCGTCCATCTTACCCTTTTATGAGGTCCCCTTCGTTCTTCTGTGATAACGAAACTCCAAATGGACTGACACTTCATTTTAGATGTTCAAAAAGATCTGGCCTTGTTTATTATACGATGGGCCAAATAAAACAGGTAAGTATCTGCTAATTTTAGTAGTTATAAGTGCTAGCCAGTGGGATACCAATAATCAGTTGCTAAAATAGTAAATGTCTCTTATCTAGCAATTTCCTGCTGAAGGGGCTATTGGACCCGGTCTCTTGGTGTGGTTGTGCGGAAGCCCAAAACCACCGTTGTAGAAAAGAAAGGGTGATTTGATTTTGGAATGGCGTTCACCGTAAGGTGTATTGAGAGATGATTATACGTCTTCGACGGACCGTTCAACGGTCAAATAAATTACCGCATGCTATACCTGGGTAGTAAACAGTTCATGGTAGCGAACTGCAAATGGGGAGTGACTAAAAAAAAAGAATTTCCATAACATATAATACATCAAAAGGATCAGATTTTTATGCTGATTTTAAATAAATGAAATATGTTAAGTTTAATGTTATTCATTAAAAGCTACAAGGCTACGAAATTTGCAGATTCAGAGGGTTAACACACTAAAAAGTAAAGGAATCTTAATGAAAATCACACCATCAGACTCTGTACATTAGAGAATTCTACTGTAGAAGTTTCAAGATACTGTTGAGGGGCAGAAATGTGGAATTTTATCTTTGCCCGAAGACAGATCACTGATGCAGGTTGTTTTCCCAGGGCGATCGCATCGAACTAATGGTCCTACAAGATTGGTTGAGGAATCATTAAACCAGAAATTAACAGTGCTAGTGCCTTATTTTAGTGACTAAAAAGATTTAAGGACAAATTGGTCTCCTTCTCATACCTGTTTTTTCCAAAAGAAATGGGGTAAAAATTAGAAATATTTATTGGGTCTAGTATAGTTAAAAAGCTCAATAACAATGCCTCTAGGGATGGTATGTAACCCCATAGTCCTTGGGAAAGTACAATAGGCTATGAAATTTGACCATTTTTTACATGTAGTATTTCTTATTGGAAAGCGGGGATTTTATGGGGGTAATATTCCACGGAGGGGAGAGCGTGAGCTATTACCCGGATTTGAAAAACGATTAGAAACTAAATAAAGAACATACTTTTTTCAATTTAAAGTAAGGAGCAACATTAAAGCCTAAAATGAATAGAAATTAGTCCGTATGTGAGAGGGGCATCCTCTTCAATCTCTCGCTCTATACGACAGTTTCTGGCTTTTTTGTCCCAATGCTTTAAGAATAACTGTGAAAACACAAGTGCTGTTGATTTGGATTAAGAAACTTTTTTAAAGCACTAAAATACTTATGCGTAATGACCGCGAGATTTAGCAGAGGGCAACCCCCACCATGTGCGGTATAATTCGTGATTGTCTTAGGTTTTAATGTTGCTCCTTACTTTCAATTGAATAAACTTGTCTTTCTTCCTTAATTTTGCATTCAAGCCAAATTTGTCAAAAGATAAATTAGTAGCACCAATGACAGTCAGGTTTTCAAATATATTTAAGCGATAACGTTCAATATTGTCTGCATAAGTTTTAATATTTTTATTTTTAAAGGTTTTGCTTTTTCTTAGCTGTAACCATATTAATCAGAATATATGACAAGAGTTGCTATTTACTTTCAGTTTTTAACTGCAACGGTTTGATATAAGACTCCCTTAAATACAAAGGAGGCTATTAGTCCCTTCTTTACATTTAAGTTTAAAATCCAGGTGACAATGCTTCAAGAATGATATAATGACCCCTGAAAAACTGCATCCCTCTAAATATTTATTCTTGGGGAGAGAACCTAAAATATCAGGAGGTAATTGTAGGGTCATAATATCCTTGGTATTCAATACTAGTTCTTCAAGCAAATTACAGCTATATACCTGCCTTTAATTTTCGAGGAAATTAGACATAATTTTGAAACCTATTGTTTCTGGAAATAAAATTTTTGATAATTTATTTAAATAATGGAATGTAGATAATTTATTACAGGCAATCGACTCTTTGGCAATAGTTTTGGCTAAAAGAGTAAATTTCTTTGATTTTCTGACACTGTATACAAGTCTGTTCCTTAATTTAGTATTCAAAAATTTAAAAACTGTTATAAAGGCTACGTTTAGGCCCTAGGCATCATTGATCAGTCCCTGGAGTTTTTGTTTTTATTGGTGTGTTTATATTCGATAAAGTCAAAGTCTCGAAAAAGTCTCAAAGTCCCTTAAGAAATCCGTCCTCGTATCTAACACGAGTTCTTTGAATATAGACACTTATCTTAAAACAAAGCCAGATGGACAAACTTCTTTAATAGTAATATGAGTTCAAGATGTCAGTTTAGACATGATATTTGATTTACTGGAAGTTTGGTGTTGCCTACTTTTGTAAGATTTAATAGTAATTTGTATAAACGAATTATAGGAATTTCTTTGGGTGGTGATTCCAGTCCATGTGCAGCAGACCTTTTTTAAGCCACCAGAATATAAGTACATGATAAATAAGGATAACCCAAACCATTTAAAATATTCACTTTCAGGTAATAAAAGATATTTGGAGGGTCTTTTGGTTATAAACTGTGTAGAGTTTATCAAAATTTCAAAAATATTTAACCATCCGAGTTAATTCTGGAGCCTAGTCATGGCACAGGTCAAGATGACCACTTTTTAGATTGAAATATTAAGACTTCTGATAATAATGAATTAATTTTTAAAATATGTAATAGAACGGATGATTTTGAAGTAATTAATTTACCGTTCCCAGAAAGTAGTATACATTTAAATATCACATACTTAGCCTTTTACTGACAACAATTTAGATATGGAAGAATTTGCAGTAACTATATGGATTTAAAAAATAGATGTTGAATTTTAAGCCACAGAATGATCTTGAGAGGTTTTTTCGTGAATAAAATAGACTGGCAATTAAAAAAGAATATATTCAATACTTCGACTTAAGTAAATACGCAAAAAGATAACAAGTGATATTGAAGGAAATCCTAATGTAATTTCTCTTTTTTATGGCACTTGGTATTAACCAAGTGACAAATAGCGATCGCAAATTCTGTCGGTCTGCCGGTCGGTCTATCTGTCTGTCCCGGTTTTGCTAGTTTAGGCACTTCCAGGTAAGCTAGGATGATGATATTTGGTAGGGGTATAAGGGACTAGACCAGATTAAATTAGGAATAGTCGTTTCTTCGATTCGACCATCTGTGGGGGAGGGGTGGAGGGACGGCTAATTTGAAAAAAAATGAAAAAATGAGGTGTTTTTAGCTTACGAACGGGTTATCGGATCTTAATGAAATTTGATATTTAGAAGGATATTGTGTCTCAGAGCTCTTATCTTAAGTTCTGACTGGATCCGGTGGCATTGGGGGGAGTTGGAGGAGGAAACCTAAAATCTTGGAAAACGCTTAGAGTGGAGGATCCGGACGAAACTTGGTGAAACAACAAAGCACAAGTACTAGATACGTGATTGACATAAACAGAACGGATCCGCTCTCTTTGGGGGGAGTTGGGGGGGTCTTTAATTCTGAAAAATTAGAAAAAATGAGGTGTTTTTAACTTACGAAGTAGTGATCGGATCTCAATGTAATTTGATATTTAGAAGGATCTCGTGCTTCAGAGCTCTTATTTTAAATCCCGACCAGATCCAGTGAAATGCGGGGAGTTTGAGGGGGAAACGTGAAAATTGAGGTATCTTTATCTTATGAATGGGTAATCAGATCTTAATGAAACTTGATATATAGAAAGATCTTATGTATCGGATGCTCCAAATTAGAAATCTTGGATAGCGAAATCTTGGAAAACACTTAGAGTGGAAAGATCTGAATGAAAATTGATCGGAAGAATAAGCATAAGTTCTAGATACGTGATTGACATAATTGGAACGGATCTGCTCTCTTTGGAGGAGTTGGGGGGTGTTGATTTGGAAAAATTAGAAAAGTTGAGGTATTTTTAACTTAATAACAGGTGACCAGATCTCAATGAAATTTGATATTTAGAAGGAACTCATGTCTCAGAGCTCTTATTTTAAATCATAACTAGATCTGGTGACATTGGGGGAGTTGGAGGGGGAAGCCAGAAATCTTGGAAAACACTTAGAGTGAAGAGATCGGGATAAAACTTGGTGGGTAGAATAAGCAAATGTCGTAGATACGTGATTGACGTAATTGGACTGGATCCGCTCTCTTTGGGGGAGTTAGAGGGGTCCAGTGCTTTGGCAAGTTTGGTGCTTCTGGATGTGCTAGGACGATGAAAATTGGTAGGTGTGTCATGGACCTGGATTAATTGACTTGATAAAGTTGTTTTCCCCGATTCGACCATCTGGGAGGCTGAAAGGAGAGATTAAATTAGAAAAAATGAGGTATTATTAACATACGAGTGAGTGATAGGATCTTAATGAATTTTGATATTTAGAAGGACCTTGTGTCTCAGAGCTCTTATTTTAAATCCCGACCGGCATTAAGCCTCTGATTTCCTTTTAAATCAATCTATTGATTCTTAGAATTTTGCTAGAGCTCATGCCACATGAGCTCTTGGCTCTTCCGACCTCGTCACAAGTGTCATATAAGCTCTTAGCTCTTGTTTTTCTTTAGGGGTTGTTTTATATAAACGATTTCTGTACTAGCTTGAATGGCTTCTACTTGTAATTGGTTCCGGAGAATAACAAAGCAGTTTATTTTACAACCCAGCTGGGGTTTCTAAAATGTGGGATTATCCTAACTTTGTATTTTGGCTTTATTGACAAGTTGGATTTTAAGAAGGAAAGATACAGTTAGTCTCACTTTACATGATTTTTTGATGATTCTCTTTGATTCCAGTTGATACACAAAAAGCTATCAAGTAAAATTGAAAGGAATCCGTGTGTAATTTCTCTTTTTTCTTTTGGGGGCTGATTTACTTATATGGTTTCCGTACTAGCTTCAAGGGCTTCAAGTTATAATTGGTTCCGGAGAACAACAAAGCAGTTTATTTTACAATCCAGCTAGGGTTTCTAAAATGTGAGATTGTTTTAATTTTGTTTTTTGCCTTCATTAGCAAGTTGGATTCTAAGACGAAAGATATAGTTAATCTCACTTGACATCTATTTTTGCTGATTCCACTAATATGCATGTACTTCAGGAGCTCCAGTGTGCACGTTCAAGCGATTAGCTAACGTGGGATTCTTTGGTAAAAAGTGAGAGACACTGACTCCCAGCGATAAACCGTCACATAAGCTGTATTTAAGTAATTAAAAGATTGATATAGATGAGTACAAAAGCTTGTGTCTATCACTTTAATATGGGTATAAAAAATATAAATATTTCTCCAAAATTCTTCTCAGTTACTACGTTAAGTTTTATCGTGCAAACTATATTTTATTCGTTGATACATCCCTCTTTCAAAACAGCGTCTCTGAAACTGCTATAATAAGTGCAGAAAAATATTGGAAACTCTATTATTGGAAATATTTTCTCGGCTATGAGATTCAGCCAAGAGGAAACCAGCATAATGTCGATTTTATAATAACCAAAATTCTTTGTGAAAACTTCTAATCATATTTCATTTCCGGCTCAGTAATGTTTTCATAGTGCGCTTAATGCAGTCAATGATCATTCAATTCATTTATCACTAGAGAAAGAGGAGGGAAAGAAAGAGAGAGGGAGAGCGAGACAGAGAGAGAGGAAGAAGAGAGGGGGTAAAGAGAGATATTGAGAGAGGAAGGAGAGAGAGAGAGTAATACTAGCTGATTGGATTTTTAACTTAGCAAGAAAAGTCAGGGAAATGTCCTGTTTCTTGACCATTTATGTTTATCCCAGCTTTTCTAATCGAGTAAAATTTTTTTTCGTAATGTGATCTAAAAAATAATTTTCGAAAAAAAAACAATCTCCGGGAAGTAACCAAAAGAACAGTAACACAGGAAGTGTAAGTTTATAAACAGGTTTTGAGAAAAAGCAACCGTCTAGTATTTCGGTTAATTTTGTCATGAATATTTATTGCAAAAGCAAAAATTATGAAAATTTAAAAATACAACTGGAAACTCATCAAAAATGGGGTCGGATCAAAAAATTACTTACTATATTGGAATTATCATTGCCGACAACCTAGTTCGGGAGATTTACAGCCTCACATTTTGAATAACAAGAAAATTACTTTTGAATGGACAACACTCATGTGTCTCCTTTTCTTTTTTTTTATTCTCAGGGGGTGATCATATCGAACCATTGGTCATATAATGCTGGGAGAGGGCTCATTTGAGAATCCTTTAAAAGATAATTGGAGATACGATACAAAAGACCTTATTTTTGCCCAATAGTAGTTTGGTCTTGAATAATGATTAAATAAAAAAAACAAGTTTTTTCAACTGAAAGTAAGGAGTGACATCAAAACTTAAAACGCACAGAAATTACTTCGTATATGAAAGAGGCTGCTTCCTCATCAACGCCCCACTCTTTACGCTAAAGTTTGACTCTTTCTCTCAATTCTTCTTTCTAAAACAGTAAAAAACTTTAGCGTAAAGAGCGGGGCGTTGATGAGGAAGCAGCCTCTTTCATATACGAAGTAATTTCTGTGCGTTTTAAGTTTTGATGTCACTCCTTACTTTCAGTTGAAAAAACTTGTTTTTTTTATTTAATTTCTGAACGTTTTTGAATCAATGCATGTTTTGATTTTGGCTCTCCGCAGAGGAATAATCAAAACGAAATTTGCATATTTTTTTTTTTTGGCTCAATGGCTTTTTCATAACTTTGATCGAATGATTTTGAGAAAAAAAGAGCGGGGGACGAAGCCTAGTTGCCCCCCGATTTTTTGGTTAATTATAAAGGCAACTAGAACTTTTAATTTTTTACGAATCTTTTTATTGGTAAAAGATTTACGTAACTTATAAATTAGCTTACGTAAAGAACTTTTGTATTCTCATGTTTTTATTACATATATGAGGGGATTCGCCCCATCGTCAGTACCTCGCTCTGTACACTAAAGCTTAAATTTTATCCCAATTCATTAAGAATGACCCCCTGAATCACAAAAGCCGTAGAATAAGTAGTTGAAATTACCGAAAATACTTTAGCGTAAAGAGCGAGGTATTAGAAGGAGGTGAGCCCCTCATATGGGTAATAATTTCTGTTTGTTTTAAGTTTTATTGCTGTTCCTTACTTCCAGCTGAAAAAACTTTTTCACTTTTATTTTTTAATTGTTTTTTTTTAAATAATGGTAGTAAATCCTGCTCTCCCTTCATGGAAATTTTCTTCTCCCATTACAACTTCTCGAAGGAAAGTTCCCCCAGCATATTCCCCTCTTCTCAACCCCTCCCCCAAACCAAAAAAATCCTCCTGAAAACGCCTGTATACTTCCCAATAACCATTACTATATATAAGCACAGGTCAAAGTTTGTAACTTGTTGCCCCTCCCACGGGGACTGTGGGGGAGTAAGTCGTCCCCAAAGACATAGTTATAAGGTTTTTTGACTACGTTGAATAAAATGGCTATCTCAGAATTTTGATCCGTTGACTTTGGGAAAATAATTAGCGTGGGAGGGGGCCTAGGTGCCCTCCAATTTTTTTGGTCACTTAAAAAGGGCACTAGAACTTTTCATTTCCGATAGAATGAGCCCTCTTGCAGCATTCTAGGACAACTGGGTCGATACGATCACCCCTGGGGAAAAAAAAAACAAAAAAACAAAAAAACAAAAAAACAAATAAACACGCATCCGTGATCTGCCTTCTGGCAAAAAATGCAAAATTCCACATTTTTGTAGATAGGAGCTCGAAACTTCTACAGTAGGGTTCTCTGATACGCTGAATCTGATGGTGTGATTTTCGTTAAGATTCTATGACTTTTAGGGGGCGTTTCCCCCTATTTTCTAAAATAGCACAAATTTTCTCAGGCTCGTAATTTTTGATGGGTAAGACTAAACTTGATGAAACTTATATATTTAAAACCAGCATTAAAATGCGATTCTTTTGATGTAGCTATTGGTATCAAAATTCCATTTTTTAGAGTTTTGGTTACTATTGAGCCGGGTCGCTCCTTACTACAGTTCGTTACCACGAACTGTTTGATTAAATAAAAAACTAATTTTTTTAGCTGAAAGTAAGGAGCGACATTAAAACTTAAAACGAACAGAAATTACTCCGTATATGAAATGGGTTGTCCCTTCCACAATCCCTCGCTCTTTACGCTAAAGCTTTTAATTGTTTTAAAAAGTAGGATTGTGGCAAAGAGTCAAACTTTAGCGTAAAGAGCGAGGGATTGCGGAGGGGACAACCCATTTCATTCACGGAGTAATTTCTGTTCATTTTAAGTTTTAATGTCGCTCCTTACTTTCAGCTAAAAAAATTAGTTTTTTTTTATTTAATTTCTGAACGTTTTTGAAATAATGCATTTTTGGTTTTGGCTCTCCGCACATAAATTATTAAAATGAAATTTGTATATTAATTCTTTTTTTGGCTAAATGGCTTTCTCTTAGTTTTGATCAGACGATTTTGAGAAATAAGGGGTGGAGAAGGAGGCCTAGTTGCCCTCCAATTTTTCAGTTACTTAAAAAGGCAACTAGAACTTTTAATTTTTAACGAACGTTTTTATTATTAAAAAAAATACGTAACTTAAGAATTAACTTACGTAACAAACTTTCATAATCTTATATTTTTATTATGTATACGAGGGGGTTTGTGCCCTCGCTAATACCTCGCTCTTTACACTAAATCGTAAGTTTTGTCCCAATTCTTTAAGAATGACCCCTGAATCAGAAAGGCCGTAGAATAAATAGTTGAAATTACTAAAAATACTTTAGCATAAAGAGCGAGGTATATATCTCCTCCTAAATACCTCACTCTTTATGTTAAAGTATTTTTAGAACCCCTCATATGCGTAGTAATCTCTGTTCATTTTAAGTTTCAATGCTACTCCTTCCTTTCATTTGAAAAAACGTTTTCATGTTTATTTTTCATTGTTTTCTTATAGTAATGCTAGAAAATCCTGCGCCCTTTTCATTGAATTTTTCTTCCCCCATGACAGATTCCTCCAAGGAAAGATCCTCCAACATAGCCCCCTCTACTCAGCCCCACCCCCAAACAAAATAAATTCCCCTGAAAACGTCTGTACACTTCCCAATAACCATTACTATATGTAAACACTGGTCAAAGTTTGTAACTTGCAGCCCCTCCCCCAGGGATTTTGGGGGAGTAAGTCATCCCCAAAGACATAGTTATTATGGTTTTCGACTATGTTGAACAAATTGGCTATCTCAAAATTTTGATCCGTTGATTTTGGGAAAAAAATGAGCGTGAGAGGGGGCCTAGATGCCCTCCAATTTTTTCGGTTACTTAAAAAGGGCACTAGAACTTTTCATTTCCGTTAGAATGAGCCCTCTTGCGACATTCTAGGATCACTTGGTCGATACGATGACCCCTGGGAAAAAAACAAAACAAAAACAAACAAACAAATAAACACGCACCCGTGATTTGTCTTCTGGCAAAAAATACAAAATTCCACATTTTTGTAGATAGGAGCTTGAAACTTCTACAGTAGGGTTCTCTGATACGCTGAATCTGATGGTGTCATTTTTGTTAAGATTCTAGTACTTTTAGGGGGTGTTTCCCCCTATTTGCTTAAATAAGGTAAATTTTCTCAGGCTCGTAACTTTTGATGGGTAAGACTAAACTTGATGAAACTTATATATTTAAAATCAGCAATAAAATGCGATTCTTTTGATTTAGCTATTGATATCAAAATTCAATTTTTTAGAGTTTTGGTTACTATTGAGCCGGGTCGCTCCTTACTACAGTTCGTTACCACGAACTGTTCGAAAATTCTAATGGCTGTAACTGGGCCGAGGAAAAGTATTAAAAATCTTAGGTGATTGGAAAAAAATCAAGCCATTTTTCCTGTGAAATAGTTGTATAATTCGATATAATGTTTTAGCTTTCAATAGAAATTTTTGGTTCTTTTTGGACAAACCAATAGGAGATACAATTTTGTCATGGCTTTATTCTTCGCCATAAAAATAATATTTTGAGTGTCCTTGTCCTCCCCCCAATGTTTTCCTGAAGGTTTCAACTTGATACCTCTTGTCATTCCTGAGATACAGAAGATACGATATTTTGATATATCAAAATAGCCTGAGTGAAAATACTGCTCTTTGACTCACTTCACCGCTCAAAGTTCCAAATGGTTAAATAGTTCAAAAACTTTTTAATGGATTAGAGACGAATGTTTCTTTTTTTTACCCCCATATCTCTTCCTTCTTAACAAGCAGCACTAAGGCCCCTTGCCTCCTCCTTTCTCCAAACACTCTGACGGGTTGAGCCCAATCTACACATTTTGGCCCCAAGATTGGTGCAAGTATGTCATTTTGATAACAAGGGTGCATAGTTTACTTCGATTTACCTCTCCCCCAAGTCATAATTCAAGGTCAACGTAGTTTCCAAACAACCCCTTGGCATTTTCAGGAGACAGGACGAGGCATGACTGGTTGAGATTTTCAGGATAACAATCTCGTTTTAATCTCCCCAGAAGTTCCTTAGATGATATAGATACACTATTTTTATAGCGTGAGTACAAATAGCTTGGTTCATTCTATATTGTCAATTTAACTTAAAAAGATTCTAGTTCGATAGGAGCTTTTACTGCCAAAAATTTAAAACAGATTGCAGACCAAACATTCTGATCCTTCCTCTCTTCCCTCTCTCTGTTAAGATTTGTGGTCCAATTGCCTACCCCCAATGCTCCCTGTAAGGTTCAGCTTGACCCCTTAAACCGTTCCTAAGATATTTCAGATATGATGTTATGGTTACTTGCCAACATGCTATGTCTTTTGGTTTGCTACTTAACCATGAATAAATTTCAGGTCGATCGGAAAAAAGACATTTTCAGGTCTTTTTCTCTCTTTCCTACCCAGAGGTTGGAATTTTAGGTCCACTCGTCTTCCCAGTACTCGTTGCAATTTTAAACTTGATACCACAAGTCATTCTAGAGATATTACAAATACGTCATTTTGATTGCATTGTACCAGTTCGTTTCTTTTAATTTACCTTCCTACTTAGACATGAATTTTTTCCCCTTATGAAATTCTACTACAAAAAGATAGATCGGAATTATCAATTAGATAGAAGTTATCAAATGAGATCGATCGAAGATTACAACATAAAGTTCCCTTGCCCCTTTACTACCTGGAACTTTGAACTGCATCCATCTAGTCGTTTTTGCAATATTACAAATATGCTATTTTAATAACCTGGATATGCGTTGTGTCTTTAGATTTACCTCTGTTCTCTTCTCTTAGTCAATATTTGAGGCCAATTTGATCCTACAATACCACCTAAAAGCTCCAGCTCGATAGTTAGGCTTAATTAGTTTCCAGTTTCAACTGAACCTACATTGCTACTTCACTGTGAATAGATTCTAGCCCCACAGGGTTTTAAAGTACCAACATTTAAAAGTATGTTTGGAAAAAATAGGTTTAGCTCTTCTCTGTCTCTTCCCCACGTTAAAGTTTTAAGCTTAACAACCCCACCTAAAAACTTCCACAAATTTTAATTTCAAAAGCGTTCCCAATATAATCAGTATGTTATTTTCATAGCCTGGCAACACATAGTGTCTTTTGATTTACCTTGTTACGTTGAGACTGACTGTAGACTAAATTATATTTGGCCCCTCCACCCAGCGGATAATTCAAGTCTTTTTTCCCGGTCCATCTCCTAAACTACCAAAAAAGTTTCAACTTCAACCCCCGAGCTGGTCCCGAGATATTGAAGATATTGTATTTTTGTAGCCCAGGAACTCCAGAAAGAAACCCATTATCTTTTGTTTTACCTTTACAATCTCCCCTAAGTGATGGCTCAATGTTTACTTACCCCCTTAGCACTCTTAACGCACCCTTATAAAGTTTTAACTTGATGCCCCAAGCCGTTCCCAAGATATTGCAGATACACTATTTTGATAACCTGGGAACGCATAGTGTCTTTTAACTTTTTTTTATTCTTAACTATGGACAGAGATTATACAGGATCATACATTCCCTGGGAGATTATAGTGCAAAAACGCTCTGTGGAATCAGGGACACAAACTGCTTGACCCAATCCCTCTCCCTGGACGTAAATTTGAAGTCCCGTTACACCACTCTTCTCAAATCCTTTACCCAACAATGCCTGAAAATTGTATCGTCATTTCCCAGGTACTTTCCAAAGGATGGTAGATATAATCTGTCGATTACCTGGATGCAAATAGTGTCTATTGATTTCCCCCTTCCAAACTGAAAATTTGAGGTCCGTTTGACCCACCCCTACAAACACCCTGAAAGTTTCAACATATTTGCTCTCGACATCATATTAACATTTTTACTTTCATCACCGAAATTAAGTAAAGATCTTTTTTAAAGTTATTTTGTATATTAAAAAAAAAACAAAAAAAAACAAACAAACAAACAAAGATTACCTTAAAGGAACAATTTTTTCTTGCAAAAGTAAAGAGAGAAGTTGAAGCTTAAAACGAACAAAAAATTTTGCTTCGTAGATTACGCAAGACATATCTACGAAACTGGCTAAAATATTCTGATTTGTAATATTTTCATATATCTTAAGGATTTTAAGCACCTGTGCATTATTGAAAACGCACCATGCTTGAGTTTCTATGAGAATAGTAACTGTGCATTAAAAGTAATCGATTTTATGATCAGCAAAAGACTATTAAACGACTTCTAGAATAATATTTTTCTCTCTTTAGTCTACTCATGGAATTTTCTGCCCCTAAGAGAATTTTCAGTATGAGATTCGTGTTTTCAGTAACGCACATTTTTTAGAATGCCACAAATACTGAAAAAAACTGATACCTTATGAAAGACATAAAAGCGACGGAAATTAATAAAACAAAAAGAAAAAATAAAATAAGAAGGGGTTATACTCGTTTTGCACTGTTCAAAAATTCCTTTTTCTTTACAAATGAAAACATGAAATGAAAACATGAAACAAACAAATGAAATTATGAAGTTTAACTGTTATTCAGTCCACCATCAAAATGCAAACGAGGTTAGTTTGAATGTCCATCATAAAATGGACTTTAGAACACTCTCTAGAATCAAGCCCTCAAGAAAAATGTCTATATAAGTTTTGGATATTGCTTTCTGTAGCTTTTTGTAACTGTATTACAATCAAAATCAATAACATACCTTTCAAAATACTTTTTACTATGTTTTCTTTTAATAGACTTAGTTAAAGAGGCCTTTCAATGATTTGAATATGATTTATGGCAAGGAGTTATATACTAAACAAGAATTCTAAACTGAATGAAAGGCATGAGCGGGGGAAAGTGTCATTGAGCTTTTCTTGGTTATAAAAAGGGGATAATTAACAATCCCAAAAACTATAGGCCAAAAGTTTGGCTACAGGCAATCAGCAGATCCTTTGAAAGAACTACAAACAGGAGACTGGAAGCGTGGCTAGATTTGTATAGAATTGTGCGACATTAACAAGCTGGCTTTAGGATAGGTGACAGACTAATGACCAAGTTGTCAAACTACAAGTTATAATCAGCAAGTTAGGGAGAGGGAGAAACTTAGCCTCTATGTTGTTATTGTTGAGCTAAGTTTATATTCGATAAATTGAGATGAAAAAATAGTAGTTTGTTCAACTTAACACATGGCTATCGTCTCAAGTTCTATAAGAAAGATTCAGTTCAGTGAATTTTTCATCATTTGTATCGGGATTACCCTAGTGAAAGCCTTATCATATCACTTTGATTTGCTGTTTCTTTTTCTCATGAAGCTATTCTAAAACACTTCTTGTGTAGATAATCGTCCCCAAATGAAAGACCGTGTATCGCACTTTTCGAAACTAAAGAATTGTTTTTTGAGACATCTTTACCTGGAAGTTACATTCGCAGAGGCATATTTAATTTATAAAAGGTACTGTGACTGTGACTGAAAAAAAAAGAAAAGGAAAGAAAGAAAGTATCCAACCTTTAGCTCAAAGACTAAACAAAATAAATTGATGTGGTGTGCATGAAATTGAGAAGGGATTACTCCTTATATTTTCTAAATTTAAACATTTGCCCATAATTAAAATCACTGAACAATAGCCAATTAACAGAAGAAGCTTGATAACCATGTTTTTGCTCTCTTGTAAAATTTAGGAAACCTGAGAAAGTCCATCTTGTTTCGGACAAGCCCAAAAGGGGAGTAAAATAAATAAATTTCTGGAAATCAGCCTAAAAGTAAATTCTCTAAGTTTCTGAAATCTTCATAGCCATAGTTCAAACACTTCCACTGAAATAAAAAAAAAGAAATCTGAAAAATGATTCTAATTGTTCTGAAGATCGATGTGAAGATCTGAATCAATCTGAATCTGTAGATCGAAAAGTGATTCTGAAGAGTGAGCTAGCTTAAAATGGACAAATTCTGAAGATCGACCTTGAAGACAAACCTCGGCACATTGCCTACTGCTAATGCTTACTAGAATAAAAGAGAACTCATGTGCTGAAAGAAAATATTAAAATTGTATGAAGTTTTCCGTTGCATTCTTTGTTTTCCACAGAATTCAATTAATACGTATTACTTTACTAGATTCACGCCCTTCAAATGTTGCCCCCTTCCAAACTATATTTGTTCGTATGCGTTAATTCCCTGGTATACAGCTCCAAGAATATGTGGGTTAATTGTTTAGATTACATACCACAATCTTGGCTTAGTTTATTTGCACAGTGTGATTTCATCTATTTTTATCATTTAAATCCTTGAACAAAAAATTGTTCCTGCAAGAAATCTTCTTGCCAACTTGAAATATGTTAAGTCTGCCATAATCAATCCAAGCCTAATCAGGTTTTGGTCTCTCAGAGGATTCTCAAAAATATTTTTCTCACTTGAGTGGAAGCAGTAATGCATGCATTGACGCTCGGCTTGCTTCAAAACCTAATATTACCTGGTGCTACCGATCAGGTTTTTACTGATTGTTAAAAACTAAAAACACTAAAATTTTCTATACTAATCTCAAAGATAATAGTGAATCACAATTTTTTGAGATTGTTCTGATCAGTCAGCCTAGTGGAAGTTCAAATCCGTCGGACATGGTTTCGGCCAAATCCGGTTCTGAATTTTAAACTTTTTGACTCAACCAGTTTTAAACAAGGACATTGGCTGAAGCTTAGAGCCAGTGAAATCCTATTTCTTGGTTTGTTGTGTTGCAGGAACAACACTTTGGTTTTGTCCTTTTCTTTCCAGTTCTGCCGGTTAGAGCTTATTGCTAAATAGTAGCATTGGTAGAACATCCACAGTTTTTTACTAAGTATGTGGCCTTCAGGTCAGATTGAGGGCCATATGACATTTCTTTTGGAAAGCTGCTTATAATTCTTCCCTGGGGTCAAAAAGGATTGTTTTCGCTAGTAATTGAGACACAACCTACAGTATGTTAGCTGGAGTCGAGTTTTAAAGTCAATGTCGGAGAGGACTATTTAAAGTTATGCATCTTAGCTTTCGTTACATTGAGCCATGTTTCAGCTTTTTACTGAAAAGCTCTGTTCTAGCAGGTAAACACGGAGGCACCACTTTTAAATCAACATTGGACTAAAATCAAATAGTGGTTAAGATTTGCGAAGTTTACCTGCCATTAGCCAAAAAAAATTGGAGCTTTCCTGCTCTTTTCTAACTAATGATATTAAAAGCTGGCCCCCGGCAAAAAAAAAATACACTTTTGAATCAAGGCACATAAATTCTCTTTTCAAGGCTGATCAATAGTCGTTGATATGCTGATCAGCGGACATGAGATATATTTTCAAACAGTTCGTGGTAACGAACTGTAGTAAGGAGCGACCCGGCTCAATAGTAACCGAAACTCTAAAAAATGGAATTTTGATACCAATAATTATATCAAAAGAATCAATTTTTAATGCTGATTTTAAATATATAAGCTTCATCAAGATTAGTCTTTCCCATCAAAAGTGACTTGCGTGAGAAAATTTACCTCATTTTAGAAAATAGGGGGAAACTCCCCCTAAAAGTAATACGATCTTAACGAAAATCCCACCAACAGATTCGGCGTATCAGAGAACCTTATTGTAGAAGTTTCAAGCCCCTATCTACAAAAATGTGGAATTTTGCATTTTTCGCCAGAAGACAAATAACGGATGCGTGTTTATTGTTTTTTTTTTTGTCTTTTGTTGTTTTTTTCCCCAGGGGTGATCGTATCGAATCAGTGCTCCTAGAATTTCGCGAAAGGGATCATTTTAACCGAAATTAAAAATTCTAGTGCCCTTTTTAAGTGACCAAAAAATTGGAGGGCACCTAGGCATCCTACCACGCTCATTTTTCCCCAAAGTCATCGGATCAAACACAATATGGCATTCCTTTTTTATTTTTTTCTGGTGTAAATTCAATTCAACTTTCCTCTTTATCCTTTACAGAAGCCAAATAAATTCATTCCATTCTAGAGTGATCAAATTCATCAAGCGTGAATTTATTTTCTCCTTCCCGTATATCTGTGCTGACGCTAAAAAAAAATCTTCATTCTAAGGTGAAAAATCAGCAATCTCAGCTGAATTAAGTTATTCTGGTGCGAATTCAGTTCCTGTTTTTGTTTATTCTTCACAGACTAATGCAAGATTAACAAGATTAACTAGCATGTTGTTCCATTAAGTTGTAATTTTTCTTTTACAAATGTCGTTGTTCTACATTTTCTTTCGCAATTCAATGTGAGTGTTGCTGTTTCTTGTTCCATGCCTTTTTCTTTAGCTGTTCAGAGTAATTTGTCATCTTGTGTAATTTTGCATGCGTTACAAAAAATAAAAACGATCCGACCACTTCTTGGGGAAAAATGATTTAATTTTGCTCTTGAAATGTATATAAATGGGAATTCACTCACATGAATTTTTTTTTACCAGAATAAAGGCTCTAAAAGAATTATATGAAGCTTGTGAACCCATCTAGATCTTTTTTTTTAGGCCAGAAAATCTTAGAGTGGAAATATCCAAAAAAACAAAAATTGAAGCCGTTTTCAAGAAAAAATAATGCACATATACATAATTACACAGTAGGCCGTTTAAAGAAAGCAGACATATCATAATGACATAATTTTGCAATTATCAGAGCAAAGAGGATATATACATTGTGTAATAAATAGGCTGTATAAGGTGATTTTCTAATTTTCAATCCGTAACGGAACCATTAGCTAAAAAGCATAAGGTTCATCTTGCTACAAACTCAACATCTATCTTTTAAATCCCTTCTTATACCGTGGTCATTTTCGGTGATGAAGGGTTGGCGTCTTTTGGTAGTAGGAGCAACTAATATAAGCTTCTGATGCATTTGAGGACACAAAATTTTGGTTCCATGGCCATTATGAAAGAGGGTATACCAGTAAGGATATATTGTTTGAGGACAGTTATATATACAACTATATATAATACTATACGTATTAATATAATACTATGTATAATACTATATGTAATCTATATATATAAAAATAAGTTGTCTGTCTGTCTGTGGGTCTGTGGATCTGTGGATCAGGTGACGTCATGTTTCGGCTGACGTCATGAAATTAGTTGCCGTCATTTTTGTTATGACGATGCTTAGTATATTGTAAATCACATTAATTTGGTTAATAATATACCATTTAAAACACCAAAATGAACATGCTGGAGTAGTAAAACTTAAAAAACTAAAAACTAAAAAAAACTAAAAAAAAGGAAAAATGAAAAATAGAAGAGAAAAAGAATACTAATAAAATTAAAAATAAAAATAAAAAAAATAAAAAAGATAAAAAGCTAAAAAAAGGTAAAAACCAATAAAAACTAAAAAGAAAAAAAGGTAAAAAACTAAAAAAAAAAATTCATCTAAAAAACTAAAAAAAACTAAAAAACGTAAAAACTAAAAGAACTAAAAAAGTAAAAAAAAAACTAAAAAAAGAAAAAAACTGAAAAATAAGCGGGATATAAAACAGGGGGATATAAATGACGACCGGGACACCGGGACATAAGGAATATAAATGAATCAGAAAATACAACTCATGTTTCCAAATGACGTTGTTTGGAGCCCAAATTGAAAATCCAGATCAATTTATGTCTACTTTCAAAGTAAAAGGGCAAATTTATCATAGAGCAGGGTCTCTTCTACCATTCTCAGGCGAGAATCATAAATTTTTACAATTGTACTTCATCAGTGATAGAAATTCTGAATTGAATGCACGTTGCGAAATTTCTCCCAACATTGAAAGGACAATCGTTTCCCAATTACAACATCTTTTCCACGAAAATAATAATTTAGTGCGTCTGTTCAAAACAGCCATCGATTTGATGCCTACTATAAAATTGTTATTTCCGCTGACAAAACGCCTCCTGGCCAACATGTGCGTAGATACAATGCTCCAACTATCGACGAAGTGGCCATCGTTATGGTCGGTGATCAGTTTTTACCTCGAGATATTATTCTCAGGGTTTCCACCACACGTGCTACAACTAAAAATAGGCCTACCAATAATACTTTTAAGAAATATAAACCCACCAAAGCTTTGCTATGGCACTCGACCTGCCGTAAAAAAAACAATGGAAAACCTAATAGAGGCCACAATCTTGACAGGGCCTTTTGAGGGTGAGGCTGTTCTTATTCCTCGCATTCCCAAGATTCCAACGGATCTGCCTTTTCAATTTAAAAGATTGCAATTCCCAATTCGATTAGCATTTGCAATCACCATTAACAAAGCTCAAGGTCAATCATTAGAAAAATGTGGTATAGATCTTAATACTGATTGTTTTTCCCATTGACAATTGTACGTTGCATGTTCGAGGGTCGGTAAACCTGACAATCTATTTATATGTAGCGACAATTGGACAGCGAAGAATGTTGTATATTCGCAAGTTTTACGCAGTTAATTTGTAATTTATCTATCTATCTATCTATCTATCTATATAAAAACGAGTTGTATGTATGCATGTTTGTTTGTTTGTAAAAAGAGCGTTTGCATATGATGTCATTATTAGTACATACGGCTTTGTATATGCAGAGACAATGGGAAAGCCAAGAATGTTGTATATTCGCAATTTTTACGTAGTTTAACTCCTGCAGACGAAATGAATGCTTGCCTAAAGAATTCTAATTTATAGGCACGCGTAAAAATATTAAAATTAACTACAAATATGCGTGTCCGATTGCAAAACGATGACTCTGGTCAAACAGTAGACTCAATTTCAGGACGTATACAACTACCTGCTGATTTCTGTAATTTAGTGACGTCCAAAAATGAATTGATTGAAAAAGTATTTCCGAATATTCTAAAAAATTATAAAAATAATAAATGGCTAAGTGAAAGAGCGATTCTCGCACCCAAAAATATAGACGTCCACGAAATCAACAATATTGTTTTGAACAAGATTCGAGACCAGGCAGTCCTTTACAAGTCAGTCGACACAGTTTTGGAACCAAATGAAGCGGTTAATTATCCATCTGAATTTTTAAATTCCATAGATCCTTCAGGGTTTCCACCACACGTGCTAAAACTAAAAATAGGCGTACCAATAATACTTTTAAGAAATATCAACCCACCAAAGCTTTGCAATGGCACGCGACTTGCCGTAAAAAAAAAACAATGGAAAACCTAATAGAGGCCACAATCTTGACAGGGCCTTATGAGGGTGAGGCTGTTCTTATTCCTCGCATTCCCATGATTCCAACGGATCTGCTTTTTCAATTTAAAAGATTGCAATTCCCAATTCGATTAGTATTTGCAATCACCATTAACAAAGCTCAAGGTCAATCATTAGAAAAATGTGGTATAGATCTTAATCCTGATTGTTTTTCCCATGGACAATTGTACGTTGCATGTTCGAGGGTCGGTAAACCTGACAATGTATTTATATGCAGCGACAATTGGACAGCGAAGAATGTTGTTTATTCGCAAGTTTTACGCAGTTAATTTGTATTGTATCTATCTATATAAAAACGAGTTATGTGGATGCATGTTTGTTTGTTTGTAAAAAGAGCGTTTGTATATGACGTCATTATTAGTACATACGGCTTTGCATATGCACAGACAATGGGAAAGCCAAGAATGTTGTTTATTCGCAATTTTTGCGTAGTTTGAAACACATATATAAATCTATCTATATTCACAGGTGGGACACAGGGACACAACTACAATGGCGCATAACTAATATGGCGCGTAACGACTTACGCGCGCGGGGGGGCTTGGGGGCGCGAAGCGCCCCACCAACTAGGTGTTGGGGTGGCGCGAAGCGCCACCCCAACAGCTAGTATATTATATATACAATACATATAACTCTATATATATATATACACTTCGCACCAAACCAACACCTAGTTGTGGGGGTGCTTTGCATCCCCCCAAGCAACCCCTCGTGCGTAAGTCGTTACGCGCCATACTAGTTACGCGCCATTGTAGTTGTGTCCCTGTGTCCCACGTGTGAATATAGATATATATACATATATATATATATATATATATATATATATATATATATATATATATGTATATATATATATATATATATATATATATATATATATATATATATATATATATATATATATATATATATATATATGTTTTTAACTTCGTAAAACTTGCTAATATGCGATATTCTTCGCTGTCCCATTGTCTGTGCATATAAATAAGTTGTCAGGTTTACCGACTCTTGAACATGCAACATGTAATTGTCCATGGGAAAAACAATCTGTATTCAGATCTCTACCGCATTTTTCTAATGATTGCCCTTGAGCTTTGTTAATGGTGACTGCTAATCGAATATTCCCTGTGTCCCTGTCGTCATTTATATAGCCCCCTGTGTCCCCCCGGCTTCCCCGTTGTAGTTGTGTCCCTGGGTCCCGGTTGTCATTTATATTCCCTGTGTCCTGGTGTCCCGGTCGTCATTTGTGTCCCGGTGTCCCGGTATGTAATTTCTTTTTTAGTGTCCCGGTCGTGTTTGAGCCGCAAGCCTGTTTTCACGTTGTTCTTGTGATTCCTGGGCATGCTTTCTTTTTTTTTTCTCTTTTAGCCGCTAGCCTTTTGGCATTTTCTCTTTGAGCCGCTTCCTGGGCTGTTTCTTCTGCCATTGTAGGATTTATACTAAAATTTCTCGCACGTTTTGATTCCTCGACTGTTTTTTCTGCCATTGTAGGATTTATACTAAATATTCTTTAGAATCGTAAGCCTTATATACTTATAATGATGTCATATACAAAGCCTTATATACTACGAAATACATACATGACGTCATAGTGATCAATCCTTATAATGACATGAGTCGTCAAACATACATACAACTTAAATATAATTGCCCTTGAGCTTTGTTGATGGTTATTGCTAATCGAATATTCCCTGTGTCGCCGTCGTCATTTATATATCCCCTTGTTCCCCCCGGCGTCCCCGTTGTAGTGGTATCCCTGTGTCCCGGTCGTCATTTATATTCCCTGTGTCCCGGTGTCCCAGTCTGCAATTTCTCTTTGAGTGTCCCGGTCATTATTTATATTTCCTGTGTCCCGGGTGTAATTTTTGTCCCGGTGTCCCGGTCTGTATATACATTCGTTTTTGAACTTATTTTTATATATACATAGATCTCACAACGATCCAATTTTAGTCGCATCTGGTTAAACCCGTGTCCCGGTTTCCCGGTCTGTATATATATTCGTTTTTGAATTGGTCTTTTTTTTTAGTTTTTAGTTTTTTACCTTTTTTAGTTTTTTGTTTAGTTATACCTCATGATTCTAATGATTGCCCTTGAGCTTTGTTGATGGTGATTGCTAATCGAACATTCCCTGTGTTCCCGTCGTCATTTATATATCCCCCTGTGCCCCCCGGCGTCCCCGTTGTAGTTGTGTCCCTGTGTCTCGTCATTTATATTCCCTGTGTCCCGGTGTTCCGGTCTGTATATACATTCATTTTTGAATTGATTACCTTTTTAGGTTTTTTTATTTTTATTTTTTTTAGTTTTGTTTTTCTCCTTTATTTTTCAGTTTTTTCTTTTTTTATTTTTTTAGTTTTTTTAGCTTTTTTAGTTTTTTTATTAGTTTTTAGTTTTTTTTTCTTTTTAGTTTTTTTTTGTAGGTTTTACCTTTTTTTAGTTTTTTTTTAGCTTTTAGTTTTTTTTTTTTAGTTTTTTTTTGTAGTTTTTACCTAGCCAAGGTTCGTGCCTGCAACCTCTTGGACCTAGAACCTGGAACATAACGCGTTACCAACTCAGCTACTTTGGGCTTGAATACTTTCGTTTTTGAATTAGTATATGATGAAATAGTTCAGACGTCATATGCGGAAAGACAGACAGACAGACATAACACACAAACAACTTATCTATCTATCTATATAAAAATAAGTTGTCTGTCTGTCTGTGGATGGATCAGGTGACGTCACCTGAAAAAACTGGATCAGGTGACGTCAAAACTGAAAAAACTAAAAAAAGGCAAAAACTACAAAAAAACTAAAAACTAATAAAAAAGCTAAAAAACTAAAAAAACTAAAAAAAGGCAAAAACTACAAAAAAAAACTAAAAACTAATAAAAAAAATAAAAAAGCTAAAAAACTAAAAAAACTAAAAAAACTAAAAAAAGGTAAAAAACTAAAAAAACTAAAAACTAAAAAAAACTTAAAAAAAAGGAAAAAACTGAAAAATAAGCTAATATAAAGGTAAAAACCAATAAAAAACTAAAAAAAAAACTGAAAAAACTAAAAAAAGGCAAAAACTACAAAAAAAAACTAAAAACTAATAAAAAAAGTAAAAAAGCTAAAAAACTAAAAAAACTAAAAAAACTAAAAAAAGGTAAAAAACTAAAAAAAATAAAAAATAAAAAAAAAATAAAAAAAAGGAAAAAACTGAAAAATAAGCTAAAATAAAGGTAAAAACCAATAAAAAACTAAAAAGAAAAAAAGGAAAAAACTAAAAAAAATTTTCATCTAAAAAACTAAAAAAAACTAAAAAAGGTAAAAACTAAAAGAACTAAAAAAGAAAAAAATAAATGACGACACTCAAAGAGAAAGCGACCAGGACTAAAAAGAACTAAAAAGAAAAAAAAACTAAAAACTAATAAAAAAACTAAAAAATCTAAAAATCTAAATAAGCTAAAAAAGAAAAAAAAAGGAAAAAAATAAAGGAGAAAAACAAAACTAAAAAACGAATGTATATACAGACCGGGACACCGGGATACAAATGACGACCGGGACACAGGGAATATAAATGACGACCGGGACACAGGGACACAACTACAACGGGGACACCGGGGGAAACAGGGGGATGTAAATGACGACCGGGACACCGGGACAGGGAATGGTCGATTAGCAATCACCATCAACAAAGCTCAAGGGCAATCATTAGAATCATGAGGTATAGATCTGAATACAGATTGTTTTCCCATGGACCATTATATGTTGCATGTTCAAGAGTCGGTAAACCTGACAATCTATTTATATGCAAAGACAATGGGACAGCAAAGAATGTTGTATATTCGCAAGTTTTACGTAGTTAAAACCATATATATATATATATATATATATATATATATATATATATATATATATATATATATATATATATATATATATATATATATATATATATATATATATATATATATATATATATATATATCTATATTAACACGTGGGACATAGGGACACAACTACAATGGCGCGTAACTATTATGGCGCGTAACGACTTACGCGCGCGGGGGGGCTTGGGGGGGGCGCGAAGCGCCCCCACCAACTAGGTGTTGGGGTGGCGCGAAGCGCCACCCCAACAGCTAGTAATCTATATATATAAAAATAAGTTGTCTGTGTGTGGATCTGTGGATCAGGTGACGTCATGTTTCGGCTGACGTCATGAAATTAGTTGCCATCATTTTTGCTTTGAAGGTGACGTCATTCAAGTTATATAAGACATATGTTCGCGTAGAATTCTATTAATGTTTAAGTTTACAATGACTGATGAAGATGCTCAAAGAGTCTATGCCAAAAAACTTGCTGCTGATAGAGAAAGTCAGAAAAGAAAGCGTGCCGAGGAATCAAAAGAACAGCAAGGAAACAGGCTTGAGGCTAAAGAACGCAAAACCGCGCAGTTAGATGAAGATCCACCTGGACAGCGAGAGTCAAAACATATTAAAACTGAAAATGATAGCGATGATGATTGGGTTTGGGATTTTGACTTGGAAAAGGTCATCAATGACTACCAGATTTTAGTTAAAAAAACAAAGGTTCGGCGATATGTATTTCATAGTGAAGCTGAAAAATAAAGAAGAAAAAGAAAACTGAAAAAAGAAAAAAGAGAAATTACAGACTGGGATACCGGGACACAAATGACGACCGGGACACAGGGAATATGAATGACGACCAGGACACAGGTATTTAAGAATATCGTTCAAAGACAAATTTTTAATTGTAAGAAGACCGTTGAAAGAGAAATTTCTAATTGTAAAATGACTGAAAAACCTACAATGGCAACGGTACCACCATCGAAGTAGATAACCAGTGGGCTTACGGCCAACCTACCATCTTCAAAGATACCACGATAGGAAGACTCTATACCGTTCACCCCAATCAACATGAATGCTTCTTTCTACGCCTGCTTTTGGTGAATGTACCCGGTCCGACATCCTTTGAGTATTTGAGAACTGTAAACGGTACTATACATGACACTTACCGTAGTGCATGCCAAGCTCTGAATTTATTGGAGAATGACCAACACTGGGATAACTGCATCAATGACGCGTGCGAAACGTCAACCCCAAGTCAAATTCGTACACTTGCTCTCCATCAGCTCCTACAGAGTTATGGGAAAAATATAAGTCAAAAATGTCCGAAGATATACTCCATCGAAAACAGTTAGAGACGTCAGAAATGACTTTTGATTTTACATCAGAAATTTATAACGACACTTTAGTTATTATAGAAGATTTGTGCGTACGTATGGCAAACAAACCTCTTCAGGATTTGGGAATGCCTTCACCTAACCGTATCGCTGCTGTTTCGACATGTGTAGAATTGGATCGTGAACAAAGTTACAGTACGAGTTATCTATTGTCGTATGTACAAAATAACATTTTGCACCCAAAAATATAGACGTCCACGAAATCAACAATATTGTTTTGACCAAGATTCGAGACCAGGCAGTCCTTTGTAAGTCAGTCGACACAGTTTTGGAACCAAATGAAGCGGTTAATTATCCATCTGAATTTTTAAATTCCGTATATCTTTCAGGGTTTCCACCACACGTGCTACAACTAAAAATAGGCGACCCACCAAAGCTTTGCAATGGCACGCGACTTGCCGTAAAAAAAAACAATGGAAAGCCTAATAAAGGCGACAATCTTGACAGGGCATTTTGAGGGTAAGGCTGTTCTTATTCCTCGCATTCCCATGATTCCAACGGATCTGCCTTTTCAATTTAAAAGATTGCAATTCCCAATTCGATTAGCATTTGCAATCACCATTAACAAAGCTCAAGGTCAATCATTAGAAAAATGTGGTATAGATCTTAATACTGATTGTTTTTCCCATGGACAATTGTACGTTGCATGTTCGAGGGTCAGTAAACCTGACAATCTATTTATATGCAGCGACAATTGGACAGCGAAGAATGTTGTATATTCGCAAGTTTTACGCAGTTAATTTGTATTGTATCCATCTATCTATCTATCTATATAAAAACGAGTTGTGTGTATGCATGTTTGTTTGTTTGTAAAAAGAGCGTTTGCATATGACGTCATTATTAGTGCATACGGCTTTGTATATGCACAGACAATGGGAAAGCCAAGAATGATGTATATTCGCAATTTTTACGTAGTTTAACTCCTGCAGACGAAATGAATGCTTGCCTGAAAAATTCTAATTTATGGGCACACGTAAAAATATTAAAATTAACTACAAATATGCGTGTCCGATTGCAAAACGATGATTCTGGTCAAACATTTTCAGATCAATTGCTGGCAATTGGAAACGGAAAGCTTCCAGTAGTGGGAAAGCCAAAAATGTTGTATATTCGCAATTTTTACGTAGTTTGAAACACATATATAAATCTATCTATAGCTGTTGGGGTGGCGCTTCGCGCCACCCCAACATCTAGTTGGTGGGGTGCTTCGCGCCCCCCCAAGCCCCCCCGCGCGCGTAAGTCGTTACGCGCCATATTAGTTACGCGCCATTGTAGTTGTGTCCCTGTGTCCCACCTGTGAATATACATAGATTTATATATGTGTTTCAAACTATGTAAAAATTGCGAATATACAACATTTTTGGCTTTCCCACTACTGGGAGCTTTCCGTTTCCAATTGCCAGCAATTGATCTGAAAATGTTTGACCAGAGTCATCGTTTTGCAATCGGACACGCATATGTGTAGTTAATTTTAATATTTTTACGTGTGCCCATAAATTAGAATTTTTCAGGCAAGCATTCATTTCGTCTGCAGGAGTTAAACTACGTAAAAATTGCGAATATACAACATTCTTGGCTTTCCCATTGTCTGTGCATATACAAAGCCGTATGTACTAATAATGACGTCATATGCAAACGCTCTTTTTACAAACAAACAAACATGCATACACACAACTCGTTTTTATATAGTTAGATAGATAGATAGATACAATACAACACGTGTGGTGGAAACCCTGAAAGATCTATGGAATTTAAAAATTCAGATGGATAATTAACCGCTTCATTTGGTTCCAAAACTGTGTCGACTGACTTGTAAAGGACTGCCTGGTCTCGAATCTTGGTCAAAACAATATTGTTGATTTCGTGGACGTCTATATTTTTGGGTGCGAGAATCGCTCTTTCACTTAGCCATTTATTATTTTTATAATTTTTTAGAATATTCGGAAATACTTTTTCAATCAATTCATTTTTGGACGTCACTAAATTACAGAAATCAGCAGGTAGTTGTATACGTCCTGAAATTGAGTCTACTGTGAGCTTTCCGTTTCCAATTGTCAGCAATTGATCTGAAAATGTTTGACCAGAGTCATCGTTTTGCAATCGGACACGCATATTTGTAGTTAATTTTAATGTTTTTACGTGTGCCCATAAATTAGAATTTTTCAGGCAAGCATTCATTTCGTCTGCAGGAGTTGATCTAGGTATTATAGGTAATGTTTGCCTGAAATCTCCCGTAAGCAATATTAATGTGCTGCCAAAGGGTTTCGACTTCCCTTGCAAATCTTTCAAGCATTGATCCAGAGCCTCGACCGATTTCTTAAATACTTTTAATGACGTCATCGTCATAACAAACATGACGACAACTAACTTCATGACGACATGATGACATGACGTCACTCGACAGACATAACAGACAGACAAACTTATTTTTAAAGGTATTTAAGAAATTCGTTCAAAGACAAATTTTTAATTGTAAGAAGATCATGGACGGAAAAATGATTAATTGTAAAATGACTGAAGAACCTACAATGGCAACAGCCGAGGAAAATGCTCAAAGAGTCTATGCCAAAAAACTTGCTGCTGATAGAGAAAGTTAGAAAAGAAAGCGTGCCGAGGAATCACAAGAACAGCAAGAAAACAGATTTGCGACTGATAGAGAAAGTAAGAACAGAAAGCGACTTTTTCTCTTAACTCTACATTTTAAAACAGTAAAAAACTTTAGCATAAAGAGCGGGGCGTTGAGAAGGAAAAGCCTCTTTCATATACGGAGTAATTTCTGTTCGTTTTAAGTTTTAATGTCGCTCCTTACTTTCATTTGAAATTACTAAAAATACTTTAGCGTAAAGAGAGAGGTATTAGGAGGAGGTGAGCCCCTCATATGGGTAATAATTTATGTTCGTTTTAAGTTTTAATGCTGCTGCTTACTTCCAGCTGAAAAACTTCTTCATATTTATTTTTCATTGTTTTTTTTAAGTAATGCTAGTAAATCCTGCGCTCCCTTCATGGAAATTTTCTTCCCCCATGAAAAATTCCTCGATGGAAAGTTCCCCCAGCATATCCCCCTCTTCTCAACCCTTGCCTCCAACCAAAAAATCCTTCTGAAAACGCCTGTACACTTCCCAATAACCATTACTATATATAATAACTGGTCGAAGTTTTGAACTTGTAACCCCTCCCACGGGGACTGTGGGGGAGTAAGTCGTCCCCAAAGACATAGTTATAAGGTTTTTCGACTACGCTGAATAAAATGGCTATCTCAGAATTTTGATCCGTTGACTTTGGTGAAAAAATTAGCGTGGGAGGGGGCCTAGGTGCCCTCCAATTTTTTTGGTCACTTAAAAAGGGCACTAGAACTTTTCATTTCCGTTAGAATGAGCCCTCTCGCAACATTCTAGGACAACTGGGTCGATACGATCACCCCTGAAAAAAAAAAAAACAAACAAACAAATAAACACGCATCCGTGATCTGCCTTGTGGCAAAAAATATAAAATTCCCCATTTTTGTAGATAGGAGCTTGAAACTTCTACAGTAGGGTTCTTTGATACGCTGAATCTGATGGTGTGATTTTTGTTAAAGTTCTATGACTTTTAGGGGGTGTTTCCACCTATTTTCTAAAATAACGCAAATTTTCTCAGGCTCGTAACTTTTGATCGGTAAGACTAAACTTGATGAAACTTATATATTTAAAATCAGCATTAAAATGCTATTCTTTTGATGTAGCTATTGGTACCAAAATTCCGTTTTTTAGAATTTTGGTTACTATTGAGCCGGGTCGCTCCTTACTACAGTTCGTTACCACGAACTGTTTGATAAGGCTTTGTATATGACGTCATTATAAGATGACGCTACAGACTGGGACACCGAGACACAAATGACGACCGGGACACAGGGAATATAAATGACCACCGGGACACTCAAAGAGAAATTACAGACCGGGACACCGTGATACAAATGACGACAGGGACACCGGGACACAAGGAATATAAATGACGACCGGGACAAAGAAAAATTATAGACTGGGACAGCGGGACGAAAATGACGACCGGAACACAGGGAATATATAAATGAGGACTGGGACACAGGGGCAACTACAACGGGGACGCCGGGGGCACATGGGGGATATATAAGTGACGACGGGGACACAGGGAATGTTCGATTAGCAATCACCATCAACAGAGCTCAAGGGCAATCATTAGAAAAATGCGGTATAAATCTGAATACGGATTGTTTTTTCCATGGACAATTATATGTTGCATGTTCAAGAGTTCGTAAATCTGACAATCTATTTATATGCAGAGACAATGGGACAGCGAAGAATGTTGTATATTCGCAAGTTTAACGTAGTTAAAAACATATATATATATATCTATCTATATTCACAGATGGGAATTGGGGACACAACTACAATGGCGCGTAACTAATATGGCGTGTAACGACTTACGCGCGCGGGGGGGCTTGGGAGAGGCGCGAAGCGCCCACACCAACTAGGTGTTGGGGTGGCGCGAAGCGCCACACTAACAGCTAGTATATATATATATATATATATATATATATATATATATATATATATATATATATATATATATATATATATATATAAGTTGTATGTGTGTTATGTCTGTCTGTCTGTCTATCTGTCTGTCCACATATGACGTCTGAATTATTTCACCATATACCAATTCAAAAACGAATGTATTCAAGCCCGAAGTTGTTGGTAACGCGTTATGTTCCAGGTTCTAGGTCCGAGAGGTTGCAGGTTCGAACCTTGGCTAGGTAAAAACTACAAAAAAAACTAAAAAGAAAAAACTAAAAACTAAAAAAAAGCTAAAAAAAACTAAAAAGAAAGGTAAAAACTACAAAAAAACTAAAAAAAATAAATATAAAAACTAATAAAAAAACTAAAAAAGCTAAAAAACTAAAAAAGAAAAAAAAAGAAAAAAGGAAAAAAACTAAAAAATAAAGGAGAAAAACAAAACTAAAATAAATAAAAATAAAAACTAAAAAGGTAAAAACTACAAAAAAAACTAAAAAGAAAAAAGAAAAAAAAACTAAAAAACCAAAAAAAGGTAAAAACCAAAAAAAAAAAAAAACTAAAAAGAAAAAAAAGGGGAAAAACACAAAAATTTATTTCATCATATACCAATTCAAAAACGAATGTATATACAGACCGGGAAACCGGGACACAAATGACCGACCGGGACACAGGGAATATAAATGACGACCGGGACACAGGGACATAACTATAACGGGGACGCCGGAGGGCACAGGGGGATATATAAATGACGAAGGTCGATTAGCAATCACCATCAACAAAGCTCAAGGGCAATCATTAGAATCATGAGGTAAAACTAAAAAAACTGAAAAAAAGGTAAAAAAGTAAAAACTAAAAAAAAGACCAATTCAAAAACGAACGTATATACAGACCGGGACACCGGGACACAAATGACGACCGGGACACCGGGACACAGGAAATATAAATGACGACCGGGACACTCAAAGAGAAATTACAGACTGGGACACCGGGACACAAATGACGACCGGGACACCGGTAATATAAATGACGACCGGGACACAGGGACACAACTACAACGGGGATGCCGGGGGTCACAGGGGGATATATAAATGACGACGGTGACACAGGGAATATTCGATTAGCAATCACCATCAAAGAAGCTCAAGGGCAATCATTAGAATCATGAGGTATAGATCTGAATACGGATTGTTTTTCCCATGGATAATTATATGTTGCATGTTCAAGAGTCGGTAAACCTGACAATCTATTTATATGCACAGACAATGGGACATCGAAGAATGTTGCATATTCGCAAGTTTTACGTAGTTAAAAACATATATATATATATATATATATATATATATATATATATATATATATATATATATATATATATATATATATATATATACATATATATATATATATATGTATATATACATTCACATGTGGGACACAGGGACACAACTACAATGGCGCGTAACTAATATGGCGCGTAACGACTTACGCGCGCGGGGGGCTTGGGGGGTTCGCGAAGCGCCTCCCCATCCCCAACAGCTAGGATATAATATATTTACGTGTTATATGTGTTAAATTCTTATATATTTGACAAATAAATTACACTTCGCCTTATAATTTCCCTCCAAATGATGCTTTTCACAGTATCCTCAGAGTTTCTAGGAGATAATTTACTTTTTAGTTGAATTTAAATTCATTGAATAGTCTTGAGGCTTTAAAAGTCTTGAGACTATTCAAAGTCTCTAAGAACTCTGAGGGAAGGTTTTTTTTAGTTTTATGATCCGTGAGAGGAAAGGATCGTAGAAACTCTTTCATAAGTCCAGAACAATCTTTGGAGAACAATCAGAATAATTTTTGTTATTTTTCTTATTTTCCAGATTGGCTTGCAATTCTTCAAGACAGAAGTGGGAATAGAAGTAGTAAAAGAAGAGACTTTTAAGAACTACAACAGTGTCACTTTCCAATTAAGTTTTCATAATCAAGGATACATCGAGTCACAGATGGAGAACAAGTTCCTCATCAGGGAAGAAGAATATCTTCCTGTCCAGGCTGACTTCATTTTTCAAACTTTCCCATTTTCACTCAGTTTTGAGTAATTACGGTTTATTCTAATTTATCACGAGACCTATATAATGACCTATATATAAGGCTTGTAGTTCATAAGCGTATATTGAAAAAAAATCGTTTATTTATAATTTTACACACAGAGTAGGCTAATATACGTGTTATTTTAAAGATAGAACTATATTAAAAAAACAATATCCACAATTACCAGATTTTTTTTTAATGTAACCCTGCTAAAGTTGATTTTTCACTTGGGTATACGGT